>NC_041384.1:149819549-149832624 GCF_002162155.2 Triticum dicoccoides | reverse complement strand
AAAACAGTTCAGGAAAAAATGTCGCGCCCTTCTCGAGTCTCGACAGTATGCAAGAATCATGCCTAAACACTATGTGCACAGATGGTGAGAGATGCCACCACATGTCACGGTTGTAGACCAGAAAATAGCTAGCCATTCCTATTATACAGATTTGCAAGTCTTAGGATGTGGTAAAATTCTAGGTAAGCAGGTTAGCACTGCCGTACTTGTCATTTGGATCAATACGGCTGTTATACATCTCTGACCTCCTCAGTCCATCAGTAAAAGAGCAAATCATGTAAGGCTTGATTCATATAAGTGTGCATGTGCAATGCACGTCTTGTCAGGAATAAAAAAATTTGAATACACAAAGCTAATGTACCAGGACATAGTAAAAGTAAACTCTGGAGGAAAATAAACGTGCATTGACCATATATAGTTTGTACAATATAATATAAGCAAATATGAAAATGAAATATGGTAAAATCACCCATCCATGGCAGTTTAACCAAATTCTGTAAGTTAACAAGGCAGAAGCAGAAACGGAGTTTTAGCATGTTACCTTTCAAATGACTGTAAGATATCTAACATCAAGGAGTGATCCCGAAAGTCATACTCATAGCAGCCAGAGAGGACATTAGCGACCTCCATAGGTAAATTGTATAGGAACATCGGTTTCTCTTTCTTCAGGACAACTGACTGATAAATCTCATCTGGTGATTTGGCACACCAAGTCTGAACGCCACTGAACATCTCAAGAATGCTGCGAGCGAAACCCCAATGAGTCAGTCTCGTAACTAATTGGGCCTCTGATGTTTGGTCGCCAATGTTCTGGGGCATGTAATTTGGAGTCTCAAGTCTTTGGATAAGATCTGGATTTGGCAGCGGAAGTCCAAACAGCAAGGATGGAATCCCATATCCCCCAGTACAGCATGGTCATTGTCATCAAGGAGAAAATTACAAGACTGAAGATTCTGAACAAATATTCCCCTGGAGGGTAGTTGTAGCACACCATGCGGCAAATCGGTGCCATATCAGCAAGTTACAGGAAATCATAAAAATATGTAGTACTACTGAAGAAAACATCTTCTAAACAGAGCATCTGAAATTCAGTGCATACAGTCAGAGGCATGTTACCTCCAGAAATCCCTAATCAAAAGACACTGGTTTCCTTCCACGCATTACATATGCCAAAAGATACTAATTAAACATAACATTAACCCATTTAGTTGTCTAGATAACCAGATTAAATCGTAAGCATTACATGGTTACTATTTCAGTGAAAAGGAATACTGTTGAATAATGATTGCCAATGCATGTCAGCATGCATAATTCAGAAACCACATGTTTAATCATTTAGGGGGCACATACATTTGTTTTCAGAGTCTGCAACTCATAATGAAATGCTAGACAAGTTTATTGTCCTCTAAATATATGAGGAAATTATCGATGTCAAAGTTGTTGTGTCTAATGCCAAAACTAACTACTATATCAGGTCTAGTTACTGAGATGGTGTTCGGTGTGAAGATTAGTTAACAAAAAAATATGTGAAAATACTTGTGTAATTAGAACAACAAGGAACTGTAAATGTATGGATTTGGATTTCACAACTTAATGCCAACTAAGACCGCATTAGAAAGAAGGAAAGCCTGGTCCAGTGTACTTTGCAATGAAATTTGATTGAATCATTAAATTATCAAGAGCCATGTTGAACAATACCCGGCGAACGTTCGCTGGTGACGAGGTCCCAGTGAACACACACAGAACCACACAATCAATAACCTGTGGATGGCTGTTTCTCAAAAAATAGAACTAAATTAAAGAACTGCCATGGCAGTTTATAAAAAATGCCCCTTGCCACACCCTAAAAACTACCACCCGAGTCGTTCACATATGCCATTCCTGGCATACAAATGGCATCTTGTTTTTTTCACTTTCCTAAACAAAAAGCAACATATATATACTCGCTATTTCAGTTTGACAATAACAGCAAGCTACGTCAAACACTCAGTTTTAAAAAAGCTCATGTTTCAAAATAATGTAGCAGCCTAGAAATTGAAATATATTTTATGCTTTCAGAGCTAGTGATTTGCAAACTTCCCTCTGTAATCTAATTTGTAGTCACATTACAAAGTGACTTTTCTTTAGTTAAATAGCTTGTGCTAGCTTGCTTGATGGTCATGCATTTTGTGAGTTGATGAGTTGAACGATTTGGTGGGTTGGCCCATTTGTGAAGAAATGAAAGGTCCCGCTTATTGATGATGGTGAACAAACTAAGACTCAAAATTGATACAAGGCAATGAGCATAAGCTAATCAGGATTGCTGATTATGACCAGTTCCTTGTTTACAAAATTGACATGTAAACCATGTAAGAAGATAACCATAACTCCAATGGGGGAAAAAGATGCATCAGAAAAAATGAGAAATATTATTGGGGCAAACAATATGCAAGATGGCTATCTGCTCAGGCTAATGATGCAACTCAGCAAGCAGATGACATACGACTGCTACGTTTGTTTCACTCTACAGATATTCAGACGGCAAAATCAGTGAGCTCACATGGTCTAACAGTTGGGATCAATAAGCTACAACTTATCATAATTGGAAATCCTTTTTCATATAAACCTTGCAGATCACAAACTTATGACCGGAGCATGTAAAATGAATATTTCAATTGAAAGGGACCAACAACAGGGTGTTTTTTTAACCTTGGTGCTACATGGAGGTGTCCCAGGAGGACGCCAATGAAGGGCTCGGCGGTGGCACATGGCCGCTGTGTACCGGTAGAAGAACAGTAGGCTGATGTGCATCGCAGTCGCCGCCACGCGCTTGTACCTGTCAATGTCATGAGTCATTGCAGATTAGACAAAGGGTGCATGATCGAGATAGTGGAGAAGAAGATACCTGGGTGGCCGACGCTGCGGTCCTCGATCAACTCCCTCTACCCCGCCGTGCGAAAGAGACAATAGATGGAGAGTACAGCATGCTGGGAGCTTGAAGAAGAAGACGTCCGATCATCCGGTCGTCCGATCGTCACACACCGTCACTTTTTTGACCATCTGATTGCCACGCATCAGATTCTGAACATTTTTTTATCGACCCATAACGATCAACACTCTGAATTGATCCACAGAACAGATAGAAGCACAATAGAGAGAGGTGTCGCTGCTAGTCTGCGTCGCTGTAGAACTCTGAGGTCTGTAGAACTAAGATCAGATTGACAGAACATCCCTTGTTTCCATTGATGCAGTATATGTCTGTCTGAACCATTCAGGTCCATCATTTTACCTTGTAAGATTTTCATTGATATAACAGGAATTCCTGCAAGAACAACACGTTGTGGAAAGATGGGCATCTATACACACATAAGTAATTAAAACCAGAAAGGTAGACCTTCGGATTAATTACAAAAACCAGAGACCACCAAGACCATATCAATATAAAGTTTCAGGAATAGGTGGATTTAAGAAAGGAAACATGTCTAAACTGTGCTCTACATTGTAGAAAAAGAAAAATAGGAAGAAATTTCTCAAAGCAAACATACCATGGAGTGTCACTTTAACAGGAAAATTACATCCTAACTCGCAATCCCCATCCTTGTGCAGCTACCGACACACATACCATCAGCCGCCGGAAGTACCACAGAAGAGAAAAAATAAAGGAAAGGAGGCGCAACATATACCTGAGAGGAGGTAGAAGAATTGCGGGCATGGGTGCAGGGTTAAGGCCACACGGAACCATCGATGATCTCTGTCTGCCAATGGGTAGGATGCTCGACACGAGGTTGGTGCGACAGCGAGCTCGGGCGGTGAGGCGGCGGGGCAGAAGCTGCAGGAGACGGCGGCGGGGACCTCGAGGCCAAGCTCAGGCCATGGCTTCCCTGGCTCCAGAGGCCGTGGCGGCGCCGGACGCAGCGGCGGGGCGAGGAGGAGGCCGGCCGACGGGGAGGCAGGAGCTCCTCGTCCCCTCGATCCAGATCGGGACCGAGGAGGGAGCAACAGGGGCGCGAGGGAGCGGGCGATAGGTTTAGGTTTTTTTTGTCGCTGGTTAACCTTCGTAGGTCTTTTTTCGTTGGTTCCTAGGTCTATTTTTTTGGTAGGTGGATGGGTGCGGATTGGGGCCTAAGGAGGAGGTTTTTTTATTTCTGGTGGATAAGTCAGAGGTGGAGGAGCTACCAAAAAAAACAGGAGAGGTGGGACTAAAAAAACCTGAAAGCGAGACTACCAACTGCTTTATTAGGAGTAGAGATTCAAATGTTGTTTTTAGCCCCCCCACCCCACACACACACTACATACTTCCTGTATCGGTCAATCTTCCTCTCCTATCCACCTTAGGATGCTATCGGTTTCCAACACACATCCGTTCTTTCTCTCCATGTTTCGATCTCTAACTCTCTCAACTACACAACCCCCTTTTTCCACTCTGTTACGAAATGTATTTACCTCACACACCCGCCATTGCACCCCATGCCGAGCTCTCTCTCCCCCCCTCTCCCTCTCACCCTCTCGCGCTAAATACATGCATTACCTATCTAGCCCCGCAACCTCTCGTGCGCACGCACACACGTTGTCTATTTAGGTCACTCCCTCGAGACTGTCTCACTCTTTCTTACGCACGGCGGGCCACACTCGCTCAATCTCGCTCTGTTTATCTGAGTCTCGTTTAACCTCGTTTTCTTTCACACAACAAATGATATATCTCCCTGTTCGGACCTCGATCGACACACTCTATACTCTCTCACGCAGATTGTCACATCCCTAGTTCTGGTATGCACTAGGCTAGCCTTTCATGTGAGCATCATGTTTAAATTCAAATGAAATTTGAATTGAGGAATTTTCAAAAGCCTCAGAAGACCTCTAAAAATAATCAACATTTAATTCTCATCAAATGTCAAGGAAATGTTCCTGTTACTCTGTGAAAATATTGGTAAGAGGTAAAATTCAAACCAATATTTTTAGGAGACAGAAATATTTATTTTTGGCCATTTGAGTTAAACCAATAATTATTTGCACTGGATTTATATTTGCTATATATTTAATATGATCCAATAATTCTGGAAAATGGTGAGTGGCTCTGAATATATTATATTAGCCAAATGATAATTTTCAGAATCTAAAAAAATGGTTTGGTCTCTGAACTAAATCTAAACAGAATAGCAAAAATAGAAAAACAAAAAAAGGAAAGGCTTACCTGGACTTACCTGGTCGGCCCAGTGGACAGCCAGCCCACGAGGCCCAGGCACCAGTTACCCCTAACCTCCTGCCAGTAGGAAGGAGGGCGTGTGGCCGCGGCGCGCGCGCACGCGCTCGGCCAGCTCCTAGTTGCCGCTGTTGCTGGGGACGGCTTCGAGTGCCACGACACCCCCCTGACCCCCCTCTCGCTCTGGACCCCCCTCCTCCTCCTCCTCTGCTCTCTCTCTCTCTCGTGATCGACCACGAGCACCCGAGAGCGCCGACGAGCACCACCGCGGCCATCGTCCACCCCTCGCCTCGCCGATGCTTCTAGAAGAACCGCCGTACCTTCCTCTTCATCTCCACCAACCCACATGACGCCGGGTGCACCGCAGCGTCGTCCCCGCCGCCTTCATCACAGCATCTGTCCGACGATCACCGTGGTCGATTCGTCGTCGACAACGCGTCCCCTCCCTCGCTCTCGCGCTCATTGGACTCGTTGTGAACCCCTGCCCCGAACCCCTCTTCTCCCCCTCGTGTTCGCATGCTCTAGCCCCATCCCCCGCCATGGTCGAGGCTCGCCGCCGCCGCACCTCTTCGCCGTCGTCGTTCTGCTTAGCACCATCATGTTCGAGCTCGTAGACGAGCTCTAGGTGAACCCAGGAGGCCGTAGCACACCACATCCGGACTTCCCGTGCCCCACAGCCCCGCGCCACTCAAGGACGCACTCGGGCCGCCGCCATAAGCTCTACTCCGGCGAGCTCTGCTCCGGCGAGCTCCGGCGCCCCCGCGGCCTCCCACTTACCTCCCTGGATTCGGGCAAGCCCGGGCTACGCCCCGGTGCCCTCAACCGCCGCCCCCGCCGCCCCCGTCGCCTTTAGCGCAAGTCCGGCGCGCTGCCGCCGCCGCTTTGGTAGCCGCCGGCCAAACCCCGGGGGGCTGACGTGGTCGCTCAGGTAGGCGCTAATCACCACTAATCCCTCTCTAACAGACACTGATAGGCGGGCCCCGCAGCGGGTCAAATCCCAGTCAACAGGGGATTAACTCCCAATTAACAGTGAGCCAATGACATGTGGGACCCGGTCGTCAAGTTTGACCTGGTCAGCGTCAGTTGACTCGCTGACGTCATGCTTGCACAACGTTGACGCAGTTAAACATTTTCTGGATTTAAAATAATGCAGAAAATTCCAGAAAATGTTTAAAACTTCAAAAATTCATAGAAAATCAACCGTAGCTCCAAATGAAATATTTTATATATGAAAAATGATCAGAAAAATTCAATCTATCCATCTGTACCATTCTCATGCATGTCTGAACAACTTACAACCACTATATATGACAATTTGAATTAATGGCATTTAAGAAAGCACATATGGAGTTTGAATTTGAACCTAGTGTTCAAACCAACTCCATTTAACTTGTTGCTAGTCGCATTAGCTCAATCAACAACATATTGCCATGTCATGATCATGCATCATATTGTTACATCACATTGATTGTGTTCTTCCTTGTTTGCCGGTAATTGTCCCCTCTCAGTAGACGACGTTCCGACGATGAGATCGATGACACCGATGGAGAACTATACTATCTTCAGAAGTGCCAGGCAAGCAAAAACCCCTTGTTCATTCTGATACAATCCCACTCTCTCGCTCCTGCTCTTTTTACTGCATTAGGACAACAACGATTCAACTGTTACATGTTGCGGTAGTTGAACCCCTTTCCTTTGCATGACCTGTCATTGCCACAGTAAATAGATGAATCCCACTAGCATGAGTAGGAGTTGTTTGAGCCCTGGTGTGCCTACTCATTCATGCTTGTTTGTCATGCCTGCTATTGCTTAGAGTTGAGTCAGGTCTGATTCATCGGGAATGAATTGGAATGGTGATGAACATGTCCTACTGTGAGTGAACGTGATTTGGTAAAGGTAGAGGTGAGAGGCCATGTAGGAGTACATGGTGGGTTGTCTCATTGAAACCGTACTCAGGAACCGAGTTCTGTGTTTGTGATCCATGAACAGTTACTACCACACATTGGAATGCTTAAGTGCCCCTCTCGACTTATTAATCAACCTGATCTCTGTCTAGGAGTTGCAACTAGTTTCTGGTGTTTGTAGGTAGTACTAGTAGTCTACTAACTGGCACCTGGTACAGGTGGGCTTGGGACAGACTAGGCACAGTGGCACGGTGTACCAAGTGGCACCTGGATGGTGGGCTTGGGAACCCTGCTCACATTGTTTGGGGCCGTGAGAGACACCCCGGCCGGATCTCCTTGCGGATGGAACCCGAATAGGCGATAAACCTGGACTAGAGACTTGTTGGTTAGTCAGGTCATGGCCGACTCCCTCGCCAGGCTTCCGCTTGATGGTTGCCGAGATACACGATGTGTAGATGGTGGTAAGTGGCGAGAGCGTGTGTGAAGAAGTACACCCCTGTAGGGTTATCATTATCTATTTGAATAGCCGGATTCCCTGGATATGGAAACTTGGACCCCTTGCATAGTTCATAGACAAGTGAAAGTGGATACTCTAAAATGCGCAAGATAAGCGTGAGTGCTATGGATGGCCTTCTCGTAGGGAGACGGGAGCGGATCCATAGTGGAGTATTGATATGGTGAATATGTGGACTCGTGTGCGCCACCTCAAAAGAGTTACTTGCAGTCGTAGTTCAGGTTAGCCACTGAGTCAAAAGCTGGCTTGCTGCAGTTAAACTCCACCACCCCTTTGTTGATACCGAAGCATATGTAGTTAGTTCTGATGTAAGTATTGGTGGGTACATTTGTACTCACGTTTGCTTAATTTATGTTTTGCAGAGAGACCTCAGTCTCACTAGTAGTTCCGCATGGACTTCGACTTTTAGCTCGTTACCTCAGCTACGATCTTGTACCCTTGGGAGGGTCTTGTAGATAGTTAGGCTTCTTAGCCTTCTTCATTTGTAGTTGTCTGTACTCAGACAAGTTAAGCTTCCGCATGTGTTTGTTGCTTGTGTGTTCTGTATGTTGGGTCATGAGACCCATGTTTGTAATATCTGGCTCTCCGGAGCCTAATGAATAAATACTTGAGTCGTAGAGTTACATTGTGATGCCATGTTGTATTTACACATATCGAGCATATTGTGCGTATGATTGAAATGCTTGGTATGTGTGGGATCTGACAACCTAGTTGTTCATCCTTGGTAGCCTCTCTTATGGGGAAATGTAGTCGTGTGCTTCCATGAGCCATAGTAGTCTGCTACAGCCCGGTTCACCGGAGTCCTGCTAGCCCAGCATTACTGCTTCGGAACACTTGACTGGCCGGCATGTGATTCACTTCATTCATGTGTCTGTCCCTTCGGGGAAATGTCACGCGGTGACATCCGGAGTCCTGCCTAGCCTGCTACAGCCCGGTTCACCGGAGTCCTGTTAGCCCAGTGCTACAGCCCAGATTCGCACGCTGCTGACCGACATGCTCGATGTTGATTCATGTATGCCTGTCCTCGTAAGTTATGCCACTTTGGGTTCACGACTAGTCATGTTGGCACAGGTTCTCTGTCATATGGATGCTAGCGACACTATCATATACGTGAGCCAAATGGCGCAAACGGTCCCGGGCCATGGTAAGGTGACACCCGTGGGGATACCGTGCGTGAGGCCGCAAAGTGATATGAGGTGTTACCGGCTAGATCGATGTGACTTGGAATCGGGGTCCTAATAGCTTTGGTATCAGAGCCTGACTGCCTGTAGGATTACCAAGCCAAGCTGGTCGAAGTCGTGTCTAGAAATGCTTTAGTTATATAAGGGAATTGATTGTGGATGGGAATGTAAGGCTCTTTTTACTCCTTTACCTTATGCCCTTCTGCTCTAAGTCAACCTCTTCTTTTCTACGGGGGTTAAGAACTAGGCTTCTCTTCTATCTCTCAGGATGACGTGTTACTAAACCGTAGTTGCCTAGGATTGTTGAGTTCAAGCCTCAGTTCAGTTCCTACTACTTCCGTATGTTGACCGTTGATCCCGGAACTTTGATATTGTGACGTTGAGTGGTTATGCCACCATTTTGCAGGATGTCTCAAATCATTTTGAGCATTTACAGCCGTTATGCTGTCCGAGTCATCCTAGGTTTCTAAATAGTCTGATGCACTTGCAAATCTTTCCTCCATGTTCCCGTTGTATTTTTGGGCCAGATTAAGCACACTAATCGGTGTGTTGAGGTACTCCGTTGCCTTGACGTGTATGTTGGAGTTAGTATTATGACCCTAGGTGTCCTCGAGAATTTAGCAAGGCTTTTGTATTCCCAGTGTGATGATTCTGGCCATCATTCTTGAAAGCATCCCGTGATGCCATTTAGTAGTAGCTATCCTACTCCTGTGTTCTTGACCCAAGAATCACTCTGTTCACTTCCTGTTGATATTGTTGCTAGTTCCTTTAGGATATTAGTAACCTTTGCGATAGTCCTCGAGGTCCGTGGTATTTCCTTCTTCCAAATACCATGAACCATTAAGGCAGAAGTTCTTTGAACCAAAAGATCACCATTAGAGTACTCCTGATGAGTTCTCCATTCATAATTGTGATTCTGCCAGTTCTACCTTTCTGCATGGGTTATCTGGAAGAAATATGTTGAACTCGTTCGACATACTAATCTATGCATCCACAACTCAGAAAGTTATATGTTCCTTTGAGTTGTCCCTCGTTAGTTATTTTCTGGCCCTCGTCTATCAATTGATAGTTAAGAGTATGTGTGCATTCATGCTCATCGATACCTCATATTCTTGTGGTGTGTCAAGCCATTCTATTCTGGAATGACTAGGAGAAAAAAACTCCAGTACCTTATCCATTTCTAGGATTGGGTCAAAGTAGTTGTATGCCATGGATCAAAATGCCAATCCAGCTTTTGCTCTGTTCTACCTTGGAGTGTTACCATCTTTATGTCAAGAATGTCTTGAGAATTACACCACCTCTTATGAATTCTTGATGCAGTGATACTTCTCACCATCATCATTCATTCCTCGGGCGTTGTGTTGTTGTAACCGGAATGCCGACAAGTGAATTGTGATGTGTGAAATCAATACTCCGAGCAACTCGTTGCTTGGTAGTAAATGGACAATATTCTCTTTCTTAGCGTGTTGGTTATTGAACTACCATTCTAAGATTGATCTTGCTACCTAGTCCATATTTCCTGGTGCACTCTTCGATCAATGAGTTAGGATTGTGTCAATCCCTCGCTCCCTTGATCATATCGTCTTGCCCTGAAAAGCAAGATTGATCTTGAGCTTAGTAACATATCGGTGGTTCATGATTTTCCGAATATCTTCTCGGAAGTATTACCTGGTTATCACCTGACCGCTATGTTGACTTCGTGATCAAGTTGATTTTTCTATAAACCGCTATTTCTCCAAGAATTTGTGTTGGATACCCTGAAATAGTTGGTTAAGCTAAATGACAACTTGGAGAGTTGGAATATGATAGCTTGTCTGACTTAGTTCATCCCAAAGGGATATCCTTGTGTTTTGATAGTTGTTGAAGCAAGATGATATCTTCATCAATTGGTCCTCGTGATCAGTTGCTGGGTCTATCATCTTGTCAAAACTTTGACTCGAGTATGGGCTATCGTCAAGTCAAATCAGAACCAACGATGTTTGTAATGTTGCCTTACTCGTGGTTGACCCCTCGAGCATACACCATTACATCTTTTGGTATGACCAATGCTATCACCGTGTTCACATGATGGTGGAAGTCCAGTGATATTGAAATTCCGATGAGTTGATGTTGAGCCCATCAGTAGCATTTTGTCTCCCCCATGATTCATGTTGAACATCAACCTAGTATTGGAAACTTTGTAAGCAATGCCTTCGTGTTCCGTTCATGAAGCTTATGCTTGGATGGAAGAAGTGACTTCCTCAAATTCATGTGCATTTGGAGCAAGTTGCCGCCATGAGTTCGAGAAAGATTGTTTTGTTTCCTCTGGTACCATCCCAAGTTAGTTATGCATGTGCGAATGTATTATATGGTTTGGTAGATTAATTACCTCCACTCCATATGTATTCACTAGCACACCAAGCCACTGATTGATTTGTTCAATGAGAAGAAGTTCCTTCTTGAGAGCATGCCTTATGCAAGAACTTTGTTATCCTCGATGATGGTTCCCCACCTGAACTCGGTAGTGTTTTTATTATAAGACTACTACGTGGTCATGCTTGTCTGGGACAACATGTTCACATGTGTTAGCAGAACCAGCTCATGTTTTGGAGCTTACTACCATAGTCCATTTCCTGAGAATCTCGCAATGCCATCTCGTTGATTTGTGTTGCAAACTTTCATTTTCTTGTAGACTCGATGGATCTAGAATATCCTGTTACCAACCAGATCTGAATCTCAGGCAGATATGATGGTTGGAACTTTTCCAAGATCTATGATGTAGGTCCCCGACAAGGTTGATGTTCTGGCCGACACACCTAGCTAGAAGATCTATCATTGTAGTATCTTGATTGAGATATTTGACCATCTTCTCCATGAGGATTTAGTGTGACCTATTCTTGAAGTTGTTCCTTAGGGATCCTTGTGCTCTCAGTTTCTTCGATGATTCTGTAACCATTGGAACGTTGGAAACACTCTCGACTGTTGAGTTCTTCCCTAGTTACCAGAATCATTCCCAACATTTGCATTTTGTTCCCAGCTTGCACCTCAGTAGTTGTTGTTCAGGATCATCTTCAAAAGTGGACTTACCATGGCTACCATCCATTTCCGATGATAAGCTAAAAATCATCCATTGCGTTGTCTTCAACAAGGTAGTCCACATCATCCATCCTAGTCGGAGTATGCCATTCTTTTGAACCCTTCCAACGATCGATTGTGATTACCTCAGGCTGGTATAAAGAGTTTCAATGATCTTTGTATCAAAAGTAATTCTTTTTGCCACTTAAGGGAAATGCTCTACGAGTCACCTTTCCCTGAGGTGTCCCGTTATGGAATCATGGCAATTACCTCCTCGCTACTTTGAAACCATGCACCATCCTACTCTAGCATGGAATTGTTGCCCAAGAGATGTTTCAACGTCTCACTCCATGAGTTGATCTTGAGTTGCTTGATCTTTGAGAAGATCGTTTCCTGTAGAGTTTCCTTCCATCGTCATCGTGTTGGATGAAGATCTCGAAGACAAATACGTCAAGAGCAATGTGATGGAATATATCGGTATCTTCGAGAAGGGCAGTTGGATCGAGAAGAATGTGATAGTTTTGTGACCCCTCTGTCTTCTTACTCCACTTCTTGAATCTTGGGATGAGATTCTTGTTTAGCAGGGGCGAGCTGTCACATCCCTAGTTCTGGTATGCACTAGGCTAGCCTTTCATGTGAGCATCATGTTTAAATTTAAATGAAATTTGAATTGAGGAATTTTCAAAAGCCGACCTCTAAAAATAATCAACATTTAATTCTCATCAAATGATTCCAAGGAAATGTTCCTGTTACTCTGTGAAAATATTGGTAAGAGGTAAAATTCAAACCGATATTTTTAGGAGACAGAAATATTTATTTTTGGCCATTTGAGTTAATCCAATAATTATTTGCATTGGATTTATATTTGCTATATATTTAATATGATCCAATAATTCTGGAAAATGGTGAGTGGCTCTGAATATATTATATCTAGCCAAATGATAATTTCCAGAATCTAAAAAAATGGTTTGGTCTCTGAACTAAATCTAAATAGAATAGCAAAAATAGAAAAACAAAAAGAAAGGAAATGCTTACCTGGACTTACCTGGTCGGCCCAGTGGACAGCCAGACCACGAGGCCCAGGCGCCAGTCACCCCTAACCTCCTGCCAGTAGGCGGGAGTGCGTGTGGCCGCGGCGCGCGCGCACGCGCTCGGCCAGCTCCTGGTTGCCGATGTTGCTAGGGACGGCTTCGAGTGCCACGACACCCCCCTGACCCCCCTCTCGCTCTGGACCCCCCTCCTC
>NC_041384.1:149704660-149819288 GCF_002162155.2 Triticum dicoccoides | reverse complement strand
GTCCACCCCTCGCCTCGCCGATGCTTCTAGAAGAACCACCACACCTTCCTCTTCGTCTCCACCAACCCACGTGATGACGGGTGCACCGGAGCGTCGTCCCCGCCGCCTTCATCGCCGCATCTGTCTGGCGATCACCGCGGTCGATTCGTCATCGACAACACGTCCCCGCCCTCGCTCTCGCGCTCATTGGACTCGCTGTGAGCCCCTGCCCCAAACCCCTCTTCTCCCCCTCGCGTTCGCATGCTCTAGCCCCATCCCCCGCCATGGCCGAGGCTCGCCGCCGCCGCACCTCTTCGCCGCCGTCGTTTTGCTTAGCGCCATCATGTTCGAGCTCATAGACAAGCTCTAGGTGAACCCAGGAGGCCGTAGCACACCACATCCGGACTTCCCGTGCCCCAGAGCCCCGCGCCACTCGAGGCCGCACTCCGGCCACCGCCACGAGCTCTGCTCCGGCGAGCTCCGGCGCCCCCGCGGCCTCCCACTTACCTCCCTGGATTCGGGCAAGCCCGGGCTACGCCCCGGTGCCCTCAGCCGCCGCCCCCGTCGCCTTTAGCGCAAGTCCGGCGCGCTGCCGCCGCCGCTTTGGTAGCCGCCGGCCAAACCCCGGTGGGCTGACGTGGTCACTCAGGTAGGCGCTAATCACCACTAATCCCTCTCTAACAGACACTGATAGGCGGGCCCCGCAGCGGGTCAAATCCTAGTCAACAGGGGATTAACTCCCAGTTAACAGTGAGCCAATGACATGTGGGACCCAGTCGTTAGGTTTGACATGGACAGCATCAGTTGACTCGCTGACGTCATGCTTGCACAACGCTGACGCAGTTAAACATTTTCTGGATTTAAAATAATTCAGAAAATTCCAAAAAATGTTTAAAACTTCAAAAATTCATAGAAAATCAACCGTAGCTCCAAATGAAATATTTTATATATGAAAAATGATCAGAAAAATTCAATCTATCCATCTGTACCATTCTCATGCATGTTTGAACAACTTACAGCCACTACATATGACAATTTGAATTAATGGCATTTAAGAAAGCACATATGGAGTTTGAATTTGAACCTAGTGTTCAAACCAACTCCATTTAACTTGTTGCTAGTCACATTAGCTCAATCAACAATATATTGCCATGTCATGATCATGCATCATATTGTTACATCGCATTGTTTGTGTTCTTCCTTGTTTGCCGGTAATTGTCCCCTCTCAGTAGACGACGTTCCGACGATGAGATCGATGACACCGATGAAGAACTATACTATCTTCAGAAGTGCCAGGCAAGCAAAAACCCCTTGTTCATTCTGATACAATCCCACTCTCTCGCTCCTGCTCCTTTTTACTGCATTAGGACAACAACGATTCAACTGTTACATGCTGCGGTAGTTGAACCCCTTTCCTTTGCATGACCTGTCATTGCCACAGTAAATAGATGAATCCCACTAGCATGAGTAGGAGTTGTTTGAGCCCTGGTGTGCCTACTCATTCATGCTTGTTTGTCATGCCTGCTATTGCTTAGAGTTGAGTCAGGTCTGATTCATCGGGAATGAATTGGAGTGGTGATGAACATGTCCTACTGTGAGTGAACATGATTTGGTAAAGGTAGAGGTGAGAGGCCATGTAGGAGTACATGGTGGGTTGTCTCATTGAAACCGTCCACAGGAACTGAGTTCTGTGTTTGTGATCCATGAACAGTTACTACCACACATTGGATTGCTTAAGCGCCCCTCTCGACTTATTAATCAACCTGATCTCTGTCCAGGAGTTGCAACTAGTTTCTGGTGTTTGTAGGTAGTACTAGTAGTCTACTAACTGGCACCCGGTACAGGTGGGCTTGGGACAGACTAGGCACAATGGCACGGTGTACCAAGTGGCACCCGGATGGTGGGCTTGGGAACCCTGCTCACATCGTTTGGGGCCGTCACCGACACCCCGGCCGGATCTCCTTGCAGATGGAACCTGAATAGGCGATAAACCTGGACTAGAGACTTGTTGGTTTGTCAGGTCGTGGCCGACTCCCTCGCCAGGCTTCCGCTTGAAGGTTGCCGAGATACACGACGTTTACATGGTGGTAAGTGGCGAGAGCGTGTGTGAAGAAGTACACCCCTGCAGGGTTATCATTATCTATTCGAATAGCTGGAATCCTCGGATAAGGAAACTTGGACCCCTTGCATAGTTTATAGACAAGTGAAAGTTGTTACTCTAAAATGCGCAATATAAGTGTGAGTGCTATGGATGGCCTTCTCGTAGGGAGACGGGAGCGGATCCATAGTGGAGTATTGATATGGTGAATATGTGGACTCGTGTGCGCCACCTCAAAAGATTTACTTGCAGTCATAGTTCAGGTTAGCCACTGAGTCAAAAGCTGGCTTGCTGCAGTTAAACTCCACCACCCCCTTTGTTGATACCAATGCAAATGTAGTTAGTTCTGATGTAAGTCTTGCTGGGTACATTTGTACTCATGTTTGCTTCATTTATTTTTTGCAGAGAGACTTCAGTCTCACTAGTAGTTCCGCATGGACTTCGACGTTTAGCTCGTTACCTCAGCTATGATCTTGTACCCTTGGGAGGGTCTTGTAGATAGTCAGACTTCTTAGCCTTCTTCATTTGTAGTTGTCTGTACTCAGACAAGTTAAGCTTCCGCATGTGCTTGTTGCTTGTGTGTTCTGTATGTTGGGTCATGAGACCCATGTTTGTAATACTTGGCTCTCCGGAGCCTAATGAATAAATACTTGAGTCGTAGAGTTACATTGTGATGCCATTTTGTATACACATATCGAGCATATTGTGCGTATGATTGAAATGCTCGATATGTGTGGGATCCGACAACCTAGTTGTTCATCCTTGGTAGCCTCTCTTATGGGGAAATGTAGTCGTGTGCTTCCATGAGCCATAGTAGTCCGCTATAGCCCGGTTCACCGGAGTCCTGCTAGCCCAGCACTACTGCTCCGGAACACTTGACTGGACGGCATGTGATTCACTTTGTTCCTGTGTCTGTCCCTTCAGGGAAATGTCACGCGGTGACATCCGGAGTCCTGCCTAGCCTGCTACAGCCCGGTTCACCGGAGTCCTGTTAGCCCAGTGCTATAGCCCGGATTCGCACGCTGCTGACCGACATGCTCGATGTTGATTCATGTATGCCTGTCCCCGTAAGTTATGCCACTTTGGGTTCACGACTAGTCATGTCGGCCCGGGTTCTCTGTCATATGGATGCTAGTAACACTATCATATACATGAGACAGAAGGCGCAAACGGTCCCAGTCCATGGTAAGGTGACACCCGTGGGGATACCGTGCGTGAGGCCGCAAAGTGATATGAGGTGTTACCGGCTTGATCGATGTGACTTGGAATCGGGGTCCTGACACAGATTGTCTATCTAGGTCAGTCCATCGAAGCCACTCTTTCGACCTCATGGCGGGCCAAGCTCGCTCTCTCTCTCTCTCTCCCCCTCTCTCTCTTTGTATGTCTCGATTGACCTCGCTCTTTCTCGAACAAAAACGATATATCACCATGTTTGAGCCCAATTCGACATATTCACATTGTATACTCTCTCATGCACATTGTCTATCTAGGTCACTCTCTCCAACCCGTCTCACTCTTTCGATCGCACGACGACCCTATGTGATCGATTGACCTTGCTTCCTCCCACGCACAAAATATATCTACACGTTTGTGACTGGATCATCTCTCAAGCTCTATCTTATAGCTTCACCCTTGCGAAAAGCTCAATCGGACAATATCTCTGCAGAGCATATATATTTGTTCAATGAATGTCGGACCACACTGACTTTGTCTCTCTATCTATATGTCTCTCGATTGACCTCGCTTTCTCACGCCATATCTTCCACACATTGAAGCTACCTCTCCATCCCTCGCAAAACCGGAGCTATTTACATTGCGAGGGGCACTCAAACCTTGGATTAATTTGTGTAGGTATTTACTCTGGTCGGTTTAGATTATATTTTCGTAGCATTCGGCCCGCAACTACTCAAAACACCGTTGCAACCCCCGCAACTCCCCTAGTTGATTTCCCTCTGGCTCGGTCATCGCTCTCTCGCACGTCCTTTCTTGTCTTCAACGTTGCACCATGGTATTATTGCAAAAAAAATCTGTTGTTCTCTTTAATTATTATAAATAAGCTACAAAACTACACACCGATAGTCCAATTGGAATGGAACAAATTTCAACCCACAAATTAAAGTGCTACAAACTACACACCGAGGGGCCCACATGTCATGAAACAAATTTGGACCCATATACAAATTAAAAAAATAAAGGACGAGGATCGAACATGCGACCAGGGCCTTCAAGCCGCACGTCAATAGGCAACATACGTAGAACAACAATGTTTGTTGTACCTCCCTTTGTTCACATAATGTTTTTATATTACCACATCCTATTTAATTGATAACATGTAATATTATTTTTAGTACTATTCGCCTTCACTTACTGGTGGGTTTCATGTGTGCTCTCTCTCCCTCTCCTTCCCTTCCGTGTTTAGACGCACAGGCAAACACGAAGAACTCGCGGGCGATGTTGTCATTGACCATATCTGGACGCGTTCACAAGTTACAGCACCAGTTTCACGTGCTAGAAGCACTAGTCAGTGTGTACGTGTAATGCACGTTAATTTGGAAGTATATTAAGTGCATGTGGATATCAAGTAGGATATTATTTGTGTGTTATTATGTGATTAGCACTATTTTTGGCATGAAATTAACCGCACGCTAAACGTGTTGAGCGCTCGACATTGAAGCAGTCTAGGTCATTGGTGATGACAAGGAATACATGTGGCTTGATGACGTTTTATATTTAATTTGATACGGCTCTAGCAGAACATTCAATCGATCAAACCATAGATTTCGTTCAGTCTGACTCTGACTTTAAATTATACGACGGTCGATCTAAAATAAACGGAAATGATAAATGTTCAGATTTTAAGCATGGCAATCCGAACATTTTTCATGGCAAATTTAGATTAAGCGGCGGCGGCGGGGGCGTCTTGCGGTGGGAAGCGGCTCCTTTGCCGTGCTTTGTGTGTCATCGAGCCACCGACGGTGACGGCGGCGCCTTGTGCGGTTGTTGGCATACTCCTGGACATTGGCCTAGCTTCAAGGACGGCCAAAATGTTCTGGACTTCATAGCGAGTCGACTGGCGGGAGGAGGCGACTGGCGTTGGTGCAAGGAAGCGGTCGACGGCGGCCATCCATGCCGAGTAGGGGGGCACTGGCACCCGCGCGGGGACAGGCACTGTCAACGGCACGCGGGGACCGGCACACATGTCAGTGCACGCGCAGGCGCATGCGCTGGCAGGTGCATGGGCACCGGCACGGGCGTGCGCATCAGTGCACGCGTAGGCGCATGCGCTGGTAGGTGCACAGGCGTGTGAAAGTTGGCAGGGACCTCGTGGAACCCCATGGCATCAAGCTTGGCGACAATTTGCGGCTCCCAGCCCATCAATGCCACGGGGATGGGCGCTGGCGCAGTTGGGGCGACGGGAGCCGGAACGGGAGCGGGGATAGGTGCAGCGTCTTCCCGCAAGGCCAGTTCAAGCTCGTCCCAAAGCGATTTATGTTCTTGAGACTCCGGCTGGGTTTCTTCCTCAGGAAACTGAAAGACTAAGGGCAGACAATCGTGATGCGGCATGGCGTACGTTTAGGTCAGGCTGGTTGGAGGTAGATGACAGGAGAATGAGAGAGGAAGAGAGAAGATTGTAGCGATACCGGGTAGTGCGGGGTTGATTTTAAATGCGGCGCTAGTGACATTTAAAGTGGGAGCAGTTGGGACGAAGGTGGGCGGCGGAGCCTGGTCAAAGGGCTCGCCTCCCGGTGAGTCTACACAGCGGTCTGCTCACACGCCTCCCTGTCAGACGACGCAGTGGTCTGCTCGCACGCCTCTCGTCGACTCACACGCTTGCTCGGACGGCACCTGCCGATGAGAAGCGGGACTCGTGGCGACATGTAAATGCCCACGGTTTCAATAGTGAAAGTGTTTGCCTTAACGTGACAGGTGTTTGTTCTAAAATACCTTGGCTCTGCATTTGTGCAACTTGTCATAAGCCGCTTGTCTCAAATTTAAGAAAAAAATTACGAAGTAATATTTGTGCCATATCACGTGACCATGGTTAGTTTCAAGAATTTATGGTCACTTTTGGATTTTCTGAAATTTAAGATCTAGGATTTGAAACAATATCATAACCTGCATCATGCAATAAATTTTCAAGCCATACATCTGTCCTATTGTATTTCTTAAGAAAGGATTTGGTCAAACATTTTGCTTAGTTAGACTTCAGACAAGTTATATATGCAGAGCGAATTGATAATCCCTCCGTACCGGTGCATTGCCTGATATATTAACTCAAGTACTAGGCACGAACAAACGGGCTCAATTCTGTGCTCATCCTGGTGTAGTAGTAGTAGTACTAGGCAATGCAGTTGACGAGTGACCTTGGCGAGTGGCAACCGAGGTAATTGAACCGTGCTCGGCACGGTAGGTAACATTGTCTAGTTACTAAAGCATCCATCTGTTGTTCATTGGTAGTCATTATGGACCGGGTACATGAGGGGAATTTCATAGGGCTGGAATTCTGGCTGCCAGATATTTCGACTCGAAATGCGGAGGCTCGACTGGTTGGGGTTGCCTAATGTGCTTACCACGCACGCCACCAAAAGGACACGAGCCCGATTTTTTTATTTTATATTTTAGGATCAACACGAGCCAAGGTCTGGCTGGTACGCCGTTGGGTCCTACCATTTGAGAATACGAAAGGAACCTTTTAAATTGCCGAACGAATCTATGTGTATTACAATGCTCGTATTCTCCTTGCAAATACTAATCTCAATGTGGTAATTGATTTATGATGAGTTGTTGAATTACAGTGAGTTTGTGATATAGTGATCTCAACGTGCATTTCACATTTCATGGTATCTCTGGTAAGTTTTTTAATGCAAATTAAAATTTAAAAGATGAACAATATGGAGGTGAGAAAACTTTTTATGTATCAAGCATATGACAAAACACACACACATACACACACACCCACACACCCACACACGAACACAACAACAATCCAATAAGTATACTGCAGCTATTTTTCCAAACCATGCATGTATGACACGAATTCAAAAGTACTCCTTCTGTTCCTAAATATTAGTCTTTTAAAGATTTCAACAAGCGACTACATATGGAGCAAAATGAGTGAATCTACACTCTAAAATATGTCTATATACATCCGTATGTGCCAGACCACTTGAAATCTCTAAAAAGACTAATATTTAGGAATGAAGGGAGTAAAATGTAAGACATGCATGGTCCTCAATTCAATATTTAAAACGAACATGAAACTAAAACATGAATATTAAGTCTAGTACTACAATACATGCAAATTTGTGTTTAATTAGGCGGAGCTATGATTGTCGAGGGTCACCCCCTCGACCTTAGATAAAATTGTGAAGCTCTATTTAGGGTTGTTTAGGTTATATTTGTCCCCACCCTCCCAACCACCGATTGGACGTGCACCCCCCACCCCTCCTCCCCGGGAGAATATCATGTGCCCCCATACCTTAGATGCTATATGCCCATACGAGTTGCTTGGATCTTGTAGATCTGAGATATAGCAGCTCACATGATGTCTTAATATTTTTACAGGAAACCTTGATGAGTTTGAGAATTGCACACAATTTTTACAAAAACTACTTGGATGCCCTTGGATCCCATATCCAACAACCTCGAAGCTCGTATCACCGTAGCATCTAAGATGAAAGAGGACATCCTATTCTCATGTATGTAAGAATATCATGTGCTACCACACCTTAGATGCTTTGGTGATACAGGCTCTTCGGAGCCGTTGGATTTGTGACCCAACACCTCCTCGGTGGTTCGAATGTTTTTTTTGCAGAAAATCACCCAAAGAGTTCGGCCACTGCTTACAAGCACAAAGACTGCTCAGATGCCATTAGATCTCAAATCAAACAACCTCGAAGCTCGTATCACCGTAGCATCCAAGCTGCGAGAGCACCTTATGTTTTCTCGCATGGGAGAATATGAGGTGCTAACGCACCGTAGATTCCATGGTGATATGAGTTCACGGAGATCTAACGGCCGACAGTAGGAGGTTTGAATGTTTTTGCAATATACGATTGAGAGAGTTTGGGAATTGCGCAGAAAGTACAAGTACTATGCATGTGCCATCTGATCACTGATCATATGACCTAGATGCCCATATCACCGTAGCGGGTAATTAAGCTATGGGGAGCACCTAATATGAGCAACGGGGAGCCGTTGTATCCAAGATGCAGCGGCACACACGAGGCCTGAATGTTTTATTTGCAAAAAAACCTTTGGAGAGTTTGGAAATTGCGCATAATTACAAAGACTACTCCCAAGCGATTGGATCTTACTTCCAACTGTGTAAAAACTCGTATCACCATAGCATCTAAGCTGCTGGGTGGATGTGATATTCTATGCCGCTGTCATTTTTGTTCGTAAACTTGCAAAATATGTTTAACTTGTGCCGTTACTTGTCTAACCGCGCAAAGTGTTTATTCAAAAAAAAAAACCATCCTACACTGAAATATCGGAACAACACACGGGGGTCCCACTTGTCATTAATCAAATTTGGACCTAAAACTAACAAATCTGAAAGATGAGATTCGAACTGGCAACCTGGACTACAAAGCATAAGTCGATAACCTGAAACAAAAACAGTTGTTGGCTTTGTCCCATAACTTGATTTTATACAGTATTACGTTGAGTAGAGTAGAGGGAGTGCCTCGTCAACACGTGCATGATCATTGACTCACTTACTGGTGGGTCCCAGGTCTGCGATCTCTCTCTTCTCTCCATCGTCTAACCTTTGCACGGGCACACACGAAGAGCGGCGCTAGCTTGCCGTGGTGTTATTACAACTAAAAATAGCTTGGAAAATAGAAGAATCGCCTAGAACAAGAGACGTTGTGGCTGGTCGAGACAGAGCTAACCACACCTATCCTCCGTGCCATGTTAGCGTGATGAAGCTGTGTGGCTAGTGGGGTGTTTTCGACCGACTGGCTGGGTCCCGAGGTCGAACCATAGGTACTACGTCTGATACAGTACATTTTTACACACACATTTTTCCTCCGTGCCGAGACATGGCACACCCTACCGCGCGGTTTCGGGGTCCTCCCGGGTGGTGCACGCATATATTCTTCCTGACGTGGGATGCCCTACCGCACGTTTTCGCCGAAGCAAGTAAATGAGTCGTCAAATCATGAAAGACCACTTTTCCCACCGAGTACATCAGTGAAGCACGGTGGCTAACTAGTTGGGCTAGTTCGACCGATTAGCTAGGCCGCCGCCACATTTGTTTTTTCACCCCTTTTTTATCTACTTGCCGGCAGGTAAATTTAAATATCCACCACGGCGTTGCTTTGGTGTTTGAGTGCGGCATGATTTTTAATTTTTGATTGACGGGAGCAGGTGCGGCAGGATTTTTAATTTTTTGATTGACGGGAGCAGGCGCGGCAGCAATTAGTCATGATGACTCCGCGTGTAAAACCCACTGCTCCCTGATGTGAGAAGTCGTCGACTGGTGTTTTACCATGGTGAAAACCAAAAGATTCCCCGCTCCTCGGCTGGCTCCCTCCGTCTTCCCGTAGATTGCATTGCCTTTTAGCCGTTTCGCCCCTGCATCACCAACGTCATGCACCTCTAGAAGCAAAGGGACTTCGGTGGTGTTGAGGCGCCCTCTGCATGGGCATGTCCATGTGTCGGCGCAACATGACCGTTGGATCAAACTCAGACGGTGCAGACCAGTCACTGTAGCACAAAGCGTGTGGGTGTGTTTGGTTGCATTCTCATCTCAATATAGTTGTTTCCACTTCATGTATTTGTGTTAACCTACTAGTGTGGACTCATGCACCCTTCATGCACTCTGCCAAACACACAAAAGTGGGTCTAGAAGGGAACTTTTGCACCCATCTCATGCACCCTTCATACACCCTTCCTAACACTATTCGTGCTTCATATGGTTCATGTTTCGTGGAGTTGTTGGGAAACGTAGCAGAATTTTAAAATTTTCTACGCATCACCAAGATAAATCTATGGAGTCATCTAGCAATGAGGGAGAGGAGTGCATCTACATACCCTTGTAGATCGCGAGCGGAAGCGTTCAAGAGAACAGGGTTGATGGAGTCGTACTCGTCGTGATCCAAATCACCGATGACCTAGCGCCGAACGGACGGCACCTCCGCGTTCAACACACGTACGGTTGGTAAGACGTATCCTCCTTCTTGATCCAGCAAGGGTAAGGAGAGGTTGATTAAGATCCAGCAGCATGACGGCGTGGTGGTGGAAGCAGCGGTGATCTCGGCAGGGCTTCGCTAAGCTCCAACGAGAGAGAGAGAGAGAGAGAGAGAGAGAGAGAGAGAGATGTTACGAGGGGAGAGGGAGGCGCCAGGGACTTGGTGCGGCTGCCCTCCCCCCCCACTATATATAGGGCCCCTAGGGGGGGCGCTGGCCCTAGGAGATGGGATCTCCAGGGGGGCGGCCAAGGGAAACTTGCCCCCGAAGCCAAGTGGGGCGCCCCCACCCCTAGGGTTTCCAACCCTAGGTGCAGGGGGAGGCCCATGGGGGGCGCACCATCCCACTAGGGGCTGGTTCCCCTCCAACTTCAGCCCATGGGGCCCTCCGGGATAGGTGGCCCCACCCGGTGGACCCCCGGGACCCTTCCGCTGGTCCCGGTACAATACCGATTACCCCCGAAACTTTCCCGATGGCCGAAACTGGACTTCCTATATATAAATCTTCAACTCCGGACCATTCCGGAACTCCTAGTGACATCCGGGATCTCATCCGGGACTCCGAACAACTTTGGGGTTACCGCATACTAATATCTCTACAACCCTAGCGTCACCGAACCTTAAGTGTGTAGACCCTACGGGTTCGTGAGACACGCAGACATGACCGAGACGACTCTCCAGTCAATAACCAACAGTGGGATCTGGATACCCATGTTGGCTCCCACATGCTCCTCGATGATCTCATCGGGTGAACCATGATGTCGAGGATTCAATCAATCTCATATTCAATTCCCTTTGTCAACCGGTACGTTACTTGCCCGAGATTCGATCGTCGGTATCCCAATACCTCGTTCAATTTCGTTACCGGCAAGTCACTTTACTCGTACCGTAATGCATGATCCCATGACCAAACACTTGGTCACTTTGATCTCATTGTGATGATGCATTACCGAGTGGGCCCAGAGATACCTCTCCGTCATACGGAGTGACAAATCCCAGTCTCGATCCGTGTCAACCCAACAGATACTTTCGGGGATACCTGTAGTATACCTTTATAGTCACCCAGTTACGTTGTGATGTTTGGTACACCCAAAGCACTCCTACGGCATCCGGGAGTTACATGATCTCATGGTCTAAGGAAATGATACTTGACATTGGAAAAGCTCTAGCAAACGAACTACACGATCTCATGCTATGCTTAGGATTGGGTCTTGTCCATCACATCATTCTCCTAATGATGTGATCCCGTTATCAATGACATCTAATGTCCATAGTGAGGAAACCATGACTATCTATTGATCAACGAGCTAGTTAACTAGAGGCTCACTAGGGACATGTTGTGGTCTATGTATTCACACATGTATTATGATTTCCGGATAACACAATTATAGCATGAACAATAGACAATTACCATGAACAAGGAAATATAATAATAACCATTTTATTATTGCCTCTAGGGCATATTTCCAACAGTCTCCCACTTGAACTAGAGTCAATAATCTAGTTACATTGTGATGAATCGAACACCCATAGAGTTTTGGTGTTGATCATGTTTTGCTCGTGGAAGAGGTTTAGTCAACAGATCTGCAACATTCAGATCCGTATGTACATTGCAAATATCTATGTCTTCTTGTGAAACCTGGGCTCCTTGGCCAGGGCAATAGCTCCAGTGTTGTCACAAAAGAGAGTGATTGGCCCCGACGCATTGGGTATGACTCCTAGGTTGGTGATGAACTCCTTCATCTAGATTGCTTCATGCACTTCCTCCGAGGCTGCCATGTACTCCGCTTCACATGTAGATCCCGCCACGATGCTTTGCTTGCAACTGCACCAGCTTACTGCCCCACCATTCAAAATATACACGTATCCGGTTTGTGACTTAGAGTCATCCAGATCTGTGTCGAAGCTAGCATCGACGTAACCCTTTACGACAAGCTCCTCGTCACCTCCATCTACGAGAAACATATCCTTAGTCCTTTTCAGGTACTTCAGAATGTTCTTGACCGCTATCTAGTGTTCCATGCCGGGATTACTTTGGTACCTTCCTACCAAACTCACAACAAGGTTTACATCAAGTTTGGTACACAGCATGGCATACATGATAGACCCTATGGCTGAGGCATAGGGGATGACACTCATCTTTTCTCTATATTCTGCCGTGGTCGGACATTGAGCTGAGCTCAATTTCACACCTTGCAACACAGGCAAGAACCCCTTCTTAGACTGATCCATATTGAACTTCTTCAATATCTTATCAAGGTGTGTGCTTTGTGAAAGACCTATGAGGCGTCTCGATCTATCTCTATAGATTTGATGCCTAATATGTAAGTAGCTTCTCCATGGTCCTTCATTGAAAAACACTTATTCAAGTAGGCCTTCATACTGTCCAAAAGTTCTATATCATTTCCCATCAAAAGTATGTCATCCACATATAATATGAGAAACGCTATAGAGCTCCCACTCACTTTCTTGTAAACGCAGGCTTCTCCATAAGTCTGCATAAACCCAAACGCTTTGATCATTTCATTAAAGCTAATGTTCCAACTCTGAGATGCTTGCACCAGCCCATAGATGGAGCGCTAGAGCTTACATACCTTGTTAGCATTCTTAGGATTGACAAAACCTTCCGGTTGCATCATATACAATTCTTCCTTAAGAAAGCCGTTAAGGAATGCCGTTTTGACGTCCATTTGCCATATCTCATAATCATAGTATGTGGCAATTGCTAACATGATTCAGACAGACTTCAGCTTCGCTACGGGTGAGAAGGTCTCATCGTAGTCAACCCCTTGAACCCTTAGCGACAAGTCGAGTCTTATAGATGGTAACATTACCATCCGTGTCCGTCTTCTTCTTGAAGATCCATTTATTCTCTATCGCTCGCCGATCATCGGGCAAGTCTGTCAAAGTCCATACTTTGTTTCCATACATGGATCCTATCTCGGATTGCATGGCTTCAAGCCATTTGTTGGAATCTAGGCCCGCCATTGCTTCTTAATAGTTCGAAGATTCACTGTTGTCTAACAACATGATTTCCAGGACAGGTTTGCCATACCATTCTGGTGTGGAACGTGTCCTTGTGGACCTTCGAAGTTCAGTAGTAACTTGATCCGAAGTACCTTGATCATTATCGTTAACTTCCTCTCTAGTCGGTGCAGGCACCACAGGAACATCTTCCTGAGCTGAGCTACTCTACTTTCCGGTTCAAGAGGCAGTACTTCATCGAGTTCTACTTTCCTCCCACTTACTTCTTTCGAGAGAAACTCTTTCTCCAGAAAGGACCCGTTCTTGGCTACAAAGATCTTGCCTTCGGATCTGAGGTAGAAGGTATACCCAATGGTTTCCTTGGGTTATCCTATGAAGACGCATTTTTCCGACTTGGGTTCGAGCTTTTCAGGTTGAAGTTTCTTGACATAAGCATCGCATCCCCAAACTTTTAGAAACGACAGCTTAGGTTTCTTCCCAAACCATAATTCATATGGTGTCGTCTCAACGGATTTAGACGGTGCCCTATTTAAAGTGAATGTAGCTGTCTCTAGAGCGTATCCCCAAAATGATAGCGGTAAATCAGTGAATGACATCATAGATCGCACCATATCCAATAGAGTGCGATTACGACGTTCGGACACACCGTTACACTAAGGTGTTCCAAGCGGCATGAGTTGTGAAACGATTCCACATTTCATTAAGTGCGTACCAAATTCGTGACTTAAATATTCTCCCCCACGATCTGATCGTAAGAATTTTATCTTTCAGTCACGTTGATTCTCTACCTCATTGTGAAATTCCTTGAAGTTTTCGAAGGTCTCAGACTTGTGTTTCATCAAATAGACATACCCATATCTACTTAAGTCATCAGTGAGAGTGAGAACATAACAATAGCCACCGCGAGCCTCAACGCTCATTGGACCGCACACATCAGTATGTATAATTTCGAATAAGTTGGTTGCTCGCTCCATTGTTCCGAAGAACGGAGTCTTGGTCATTTTACCCATGAGGCATGGTTCGCACGTGTCAAATGATTCAAAATCAAGAGACTCCAAAAGTCCATCTGTATGGAGCTTCTTCATGCGTTTGACACTGATGTAACCAAGGCGGCAGTGCCACAGATATGTGGGACTATCATTATCAATCTTACATCTTTTGGTATTCACACTATGAATATGTGTAACATCACATTCGAGATTCATTAAGAATAAACCATTGACCAGCGGAGCATGACCATAAAACATATCTCTCATATAAATAGAACAACCATTATTCTCGGATTTAAATGAGTAGCCATCTTGTATTAAACGAGATCCAGATACAATGTTCATGCTCAAAGTTGGCACTAAATAACAATTATTAAGGTTTAAAACTAATCCCGTAGGTAAATGTAGAGGTAGCGTTCCGACGGCGATCACATAGACCTTGGAACCATTCCCGACGCGCATCGTCACCTCGTCCTTCGCGAGTCTCTGCTTATTCCGCAGCTCCCGTTTTGAGTTACAAATGTGAGCAACCGCACCGGTATCAAATACCCAGGAGCTACTACGAGTACTGGTAAGGTACACATCAATTACATGTATATCACATGTACCTTTAGTGTTGCCGGCCTTCTTGTCCGCTAAGTATTCGGGGCAGTTCCGCTTCCAGTGTCCCTTTCCCTTGCAATAAAAGCACTCAGTCTCAGGTTTGGGTCCATTCTTTGACTTCTTCCCGGCAACTGGTTTACCGGGCGTGGCAACTCCCTTGCCGTCCTTCTTAAGTTCTTCTTACCCTTGCCTTTCTTGAAACTAGTGGTTTTATTGACCATCAACACTTGATGTTCCTTTTTGATTTCCACCTCCGCTGATTTCAGCATTCAAAATACTTCAGGAATAGTTTTCACCATCCCCTGCATATTGTAGTTCATCACAAAGCTCTTGTAGCTAGGTGGGAGCGACTGAAGGATTCTGTCAATGACCGCCTCGTCCGGGAGGTTAATGTCCAGCCGGGACAAGCGATTGTGCAACCCAGACATTTTGAGTATGTGCTCACTGACAGAACTATTTTCCTCCATCTTACAACTGTAGAACTTGTCGGAGACTTCATATCTCTCGACCCGGGCATGAGCTTGGAAAACCATTTTCAGCTCTTCGAACATCTCAGATGCTCCGTGTCGCTCAAAACACTTTTGGAGCCCCGGTTCTAAGCTGTAAAGCATGCTGCACTGAACGAGGGAGTAATCATCAGCACGTGACTGCCAAGCATTCATAACGTCTTGGTTCTCTGGGATGGGTGCATCACCTAGAGGTGCTTCTAGGACATATGCTTTCCTGGCAGTTATGAGGATGATCCTCAGGTTCCGGACCCAGTCCGTATAGTTGTTGCCATCATCTTTCAGCTTGGTTTTCTCTAGGAATGCGTTGAAGTTGAGGTTGACATGAGCGTTGGCCATTTGATCTACAAGACATTTTGCAAAGGTTTTTAGACTAAGTTCATGATAATTAAGTTCATCTAATCAAATTATTTAATGAACTCCCACTCAGACAAACATCCCTCTAGTCATCTAAGTGATACATGATCCGACTCAACTAGACCGTGTTCGATCATCACGTGAGACGGACTAGTCATCATCGGTGAATATCTCCATGTTGATCGTATCTTCCATACGACTCATGTTCGAACTTTCGGTCTCTTGTGTTTCGAGGCCATGTCTGTACATGCTAGGCTCGTCAAGTCAACCTAAGTGTTTTGCATGTGTAAATATGGCTTACACCCGTTGTATGTGAACGTTAGAATCTATCACACCCGATCATCACGTGGTGCTTCGAGACACCGAACTTTCGCAACGGCGCACAGTTAGGGGGGACACTTTCTTGAAATTATTGTGAGGGATCATCTTATTTACTACTGTTGTTCTAAGCAAATAAGAAGCAGAAACATGATAAACATCACATGCAATCAAATAGTGACATGATATGGCCAATATCATTTGCTCCTTTTGATCTCCATCTTCGGGGCGCTATGATCATCATCGTCACCGGCATGACACCATGATCTCCATCATCATGATCTCCATCATCGTGTCTTCATGAAGTTGTCTCGTCATCTATTACTTCTGATACTATGGCTAACGGTTTAGCAATAAAGTAAAGTAATTACATGACGTTTATGTTGACATGCATGTCATAAATAAATTAAGACAACTCCAATGGCTCCTGCCGGTTGTCATACTCATCGACATGCAAGTCGTGATTCCTATTACAAGAACATGATCAATCTCATACATCACATATATCATTCACCACATCCTTTTGGCCATATCACATCACACGGCATATGCTGCAAAAACAAGTTAGACGTCCTCTAATTGTTGTTGCAAGTTTTTATGTGGCTGCTATAGGTTTCTAGCAAGAACGTTTCATACCTACGCCAAAACCACAACGTGATATGCCAATTTCTATTTACCCTTCATAAGGACCCTTTTCATCGAATCAGATCCGACTAAAGTGGGAGAGACAGACACCCGCTAGCCACCTTATGCAACTACTGCATGTTAGCTGGTGGAACCAGTCTCACGTAAGCGTACGTGTAAGGTCGGTCCAGGCCGCTTCATCCCACGATGCCGCCAAATCAAGATAAGACTAGTAATGGCAAGCAAATTGAAAAAATCGGCGCTCACAACAACTTGTGTTCTACTCGTGCATAGAAACTACGCATAGACCTAGCTCATGATGCCACTGTTGGGAAACGTAGCAGAATTTTAAAATTTTCTACGCATCACCAAGATCAATCTATGGAGTCATCTAGCAACGAGGGAGAGGAGTGCATCTACATACCCTTGTAGATCGTGAGCGGAAGCGTTCAAGAGAACGGGGTTGATGGAGTCGTACTCGTCGTGATCCAAATCACCGATGACCTAGCGTCGAATGGATGGCACCTCCGTGTTCAACACACGTATGGTTCGGAAGACGTCTCCTCCTTCTTGATCCAGCAAGGGGAAGGAGAGGTTGATGAAGATCCAGCAACACGACGGCGTGGTGGTGGAAGCAGCGGTGATCTCGGCAGGGCTTCGCTAAGCTCCAATGAGAGAGAGAGAGAGAGATGTTACGAGGGGAGAGGGAGGCACCAGGGACTTGGTGCGGCTGCCCTCCCCCCCCCACTATATATAGGGCCCCTAGGGGGGGCGGCCCTAGGAGATGGGATCTCCAAGGGGGGGCGGCCAAGGGGAACTTGCCCCCCAAGCCAAGTGGGGCGCCCCCCACCCCTAGGGTTTCCAACCCTAGGCGCAGGGGGAGGCCCATGGGGGGCGCACCAGCCCACCAGGGGCTGGTTTCCCTCCCACTTCAGCCCATGGGGCCCTCCGGGATAGGTGGCCCCACCCGGTGGACCCTCGGGACCCTTCCGGTGGTCCCGGTACAATACCGATTACCCCCGAAACTTTCCCGATGGCCGAAACTGGACTTCCTATATATAAATCTTCACCTTCGGACCATTCCGAAACTCCTCATGATGTCCGAGATCTCATCCGGGTCTCCGAACAACTTTCGGGTTACCACATACTAATATCTCTACAACCCTAGCGTCACCGAACCTTAAGTGTGTAGACCCTACGGGTTCGGGAGACACGCAGACATGACCGAGACGACTCTCCAGTCAATAACCAACAGCGGGATCTGGATACCCATGTTGGCTCCCACATGCTCCTCGATGATCTCATCGGATGAACCATGATGTTGAGGATTCTATCAATCCGGTATTCAATTCCCTTTGTCAATCGGTACGTTACTTGCCCGAGATTCGATCGTCGGTATCCCAATACCTCGTTCAATTTCGTTACCGGCAAGTCACTTTACTCGTACCGTAATGCATGATCCCGTGACCAAACACTTGGTCACTTTGAGCTCATTATGATGATGCATTACCGAGTGGGCCCAGAGATACCTCTCTATCATACGGAGTGACAAATCCCAGTCTCGATCAGTGTCAACCCAACAGATACTTTCGGGGATACCTGTAGTATACCTTTATAGTCACCCAGTTACATTGTGACGTTTGGTACACCCAAAGCACTCCTACGGCATCCGGGAGTTACACGATCTCATGGTCTAAGGAAATGATACTTGACATTGGAAAAGCTCTAGCAAACGAACTACACGATCTCATGCTATGCTTAGGATTGGGTCTTGTCCATCACATCATTCTCCTAATGATGTGATCCTGTTATCAATGACATCTAATGTCCATAGTCAGGAAACCATGACTATCTATTGATCAACGAGCTAGTTAACTAGAGGCTCACTAGGGACATGTTGTGGTCTATGTATTCACACATGTATTACGATTTCCGGATAACACAATTATAGCATGAACAATAGACAATTGCCATGAACAAGGAAATATAATAATAACCATTTTATTATTGCCTCTAGGGCATATTTCCAACAGGAGTACTGTAGCATCGTACTCTCCGTGCGTTGTAGACCTAGTTCTGTTAACATTGATCTCACCGTTCATTCTCGACCGGACAATCGAAAAAGTGGTACTATGTTACTACATTACTGTTCATATAGTTGACATGCACACAATATCATTTGTTGTCGTCATATCTTACTACACTAGCAACAACATTATGTCGTACTAACGTATGAACCACTACACATGCCTAGTAGTAGGAGCACTGTGTATGTTCAAGTGGCTGCCGTGTTTCACACTCCTCCGTCGTAAGAGTGGAAACGCATGTTGTAATCATTGTTTTCTTCAGAAAAACAATGGGCATGCTCTACCATGCAGATCCTCCTCCAACCATGCACTAAATTACTCACTTTCGCCGACGTGTGGGACAGCCAACATCGGGGTCCACCAGCCATGCACTATATTACTCCGTACAAGAGTGACGGTAGAGTACCCCGATCGAAGCGCCGCAGTAATGCCCAATGAGCCGTCAAATCATAAAACCCCCTCCTTTCCAGTAGTAAGTTGGACGGACGAAGCAACCATCATTTGACTCTTCTCTCTCAGCTTCCTCTCCACCCAACTCGCTTCTCCCTAATCTTATTCCACATTTCTTCAAGAAAACCCCAACCTGCTTCTGCCATTGTTCTTCTCTCCCAAAGAAGGAAAGGTGAGCGCGTCAATGGTGTTGATTCTGGCCAAGGCCTGGTCTTGCAACCCCGAGACTGATCCTATAACTCCCTCTCTTTTCTTCTTTTGGGTTCGTGATTATGGTTTCTTTTCTTTTATTTCTATTTGACAGTTTCCCGATGGATGCTGGAGCACCGGCCGAAGTGATGTCTATGGCTCTGGCCAAAACCGTCGAGGCTCATGGTATGAAGAAGCGCAAGCACCATGTCGGTGTCAAAACTGGCAGATCTCGGGTAGGGGGACCCGAACTATGCGTCTAAGGCAGATGGTAACAGGAGGCGGGGGACACAATGTTTACCCAGGTTCGGGCCCTCTCGATGGAGGTAATACCCTACTTCCTGCTTGATTGATCTTGATGATATGAGTACTACAAGAGTTGATCTACCACGAGATCGTAGAGGCTAAACCCTAGAAGCTAGACTATGATTCTAATTGTTGTTGTCCTACGGACCAAACCCTCTGGTTTATATAGACACCTGAGGGGGCTAGGGCTACATAGAGTCAGTTACAAGGGAGGATATCTACATATCCGAATTGCCAATCTTGCCGTCCACGCAAAGGACAGTCCCACCCGGACATGGGACGAAGTCTTCAATCTTGTATCTTCATAGTCCAACAGTCCAGCCAAAGTATATAGTCCGGTTGTCCGAGGACGCCCTCATCCAGGACTCCCGCAGTAGCCCCTGATCCAGGCTTCAATTACGATGAGTCTGGCGTGCAGATTGTCTCTGGCATTGCAAGGCGGGTTCTTCCTCCGAATACTCCATAGAAGATTTTGAACACAAGGATAGTGTCCGGCACTACAAAACAAATTCAACATACCACCGTAGAGAGTATAATATTTCCACCAATCTAATCTGCTGACAACTTTTCATAACGTGACATCACACCATGGCCCGGTCATTATTCGAACCGTTTTTCTCAACCAGCTATTGCACATATTGCGAGGCAGTTTTCTTGGCACGTCTTGTCGAAGCAGAGATCGTGTCCCCTTATCATGGGATTCTCATCAATACGGGTGTGGGTAACCTAATCATGCTTGTTAATATGACTCCTCGATTTCAGGCAAGTTCCAAATGGCCACGCGGAGGACGCTTGATATTCGCCCTCTTTATAGAGGGGCCAAGGCATGTCCTTTTCTCTCGCGCTCGATCCTTCCCTTCCCTCACCCCGAGTTCCAACACCCAAGGCTCAGGCTAAGCGCTTCGGACCTTCAACCATGTCCGGATCCAACCTTCAAGGCCGGTGGATGGCTTCCTTTGTCACAGAGGAGGACATCAAGAAGCTAAGGGAAGCCAGGTATCTGACCATCGAAATCTCGCATAGGCCGCCTGCTCAAGGGCAGGTCATCCCTACTCCCGAACCCAACGAGAGTGTCGTATTTGTTTCCCACTTCCTCCGAGGGCTAGGCTTTAGTCTTGATCGCTTTGTTAGAGGGCTTATGTTCTATTACGGGCTCGACTTCCATGATCTAGCTCCACATTCCATCTGTCATATCTTGTCATTTATCGTTGTGTGTGAGGCCTTCCTACGCATCACCCCACACTTCGGATTATGGCTCAAGATCTTCAATGTGAAGCCGAAGATGATCGATGGGCGACACGCAGAATGCGAAGGTGCTATAATAAGCAAAGGCGTCGATGCTCCATGGCCAAAGGGCTCCTTCCCGGAGAGGTCCAACCTATGGCAGCGGGAGTGGTTTTACATCACAGCTCCCCGAAGTACTAAGTGGGTAGCTTCCCCCGCCTTCCGTTCGGGCCCCTCGCCACAACTGGCGTCATGGCTCAACAAGGGGCTGGACTGGGGGTCAGTCAATGACGTGCCGACATTGCAAAGTTGCATCCAAGATCTCCTCAAGAGATGTCAGTCTTGTCAAGGTAATGCAAGTTATGCTAGTTTGTCGGGTCCTTCCATGCCAATGTCGATCTCTCCATATGTGGGAGTTCAACCCGCAAGGACCGCGAACTATTCAGCAATTCTTCGGCGTGACGCTCGAAGAGATGTATGGATTGTTCTTCGGATCACGAATAAAGTGTCTGGACACCACCGAGGATGAAGGTCTACACTGTAATCGTCGAGATACCCACGTAAGTAATTCTGCAGCCGAACACACCATCTTTTCATATAACATCATTTTAAAAAATTGCTCTCGACGAGGACTGGATAAGAAAGGCGAATATGATTAGGTGTTGGGCCCCCCTTCCCGAAGGCACACCGGATCCTGTACTAGCCCGGATGCTTGAGCACGCACCTTATCAAGTGCCATCAGGGGAAGATAAAGGGAGGAATAAAGAAGCCGGAAGCGGGCCTCACGCATTACTCATCCAAACCGGGGTAATTAGTGTCTTCGTGAAGGAGGATAATCAGGGAGAAGAATCTGAAATTCCCTCTCCCTAAGGAAGGAAAAGGAGCGCATCTGAAGACTTGGGAACAAGGGTTTCCAAACAAGGGAAGAAACCTTCGCCAGGGGGCCCTACCCCGGAGGGCATCCTTACCGCACAATGCCCGCAAGGGGATCAGCCCTCCACCGAGCTATAAGTGAACAAGAGTACTTTTGGTAAATATATCATGTTTTATCTCAAAGGACAATAACCGAGACATATGTCTTGCAGTCCGGATCGTAGCCCTTCGCGAGAGAGTTCGTCTTCGGGGGATCTTCTTCCGGAGATGATGGAGAGCGAAATGCCTCCCCTTGTCTGCCCGCCTCCTGGGGCGGATGACCCTGAGGTGTCATCACGAAGGATTTCTCCTGATCCGCCAAGGCCAGAAGGTAACCCTTCGGCCACCCGAAGTCTGGAGTATTCGGCTCCTAAGGGGAGCAACAGAAAGAGTACGAGATTGTCTAGTGCACAACCGGACGTACTAATGGGTCTTTTGGAGCAAGCGGCTATCTCAGAGGACCATCGTACTTTAATGGGTACGGTGGTTGAGAGGATCTCATCCGCCAAAAGTGGGTTGCATGAAGCTTTTACGAGCCTGCTAAGAGGCTTTGAGGTACACAAAGTAATATATAAATTTTTTGACGGTACCGCACATGCTAGGTGTGCTCTATACAGATAGTATCCCCTGAGACTCTGGTTGCTGTCCAGAGGCGGCAACCAGAGGATCGTAGTCCCAGATAATGAGTGCGCTGCTTTCATGTGCAGGCGGCTGGCAGTCCGGTGGCTGGCTGGACTGCTGAATTTGCCAGACTGAGCCGACAACTTGACGCGGCGGATGTCGACATTGCGCTTGTGAACAAGCGGCTTGATGAGGCACAAGGTATGTATTTTCGGGTGGTAAACAAATATTAAGAGGAGTGAGGGAGTCCTGGATTAGGGGGTGTTCGGGTAGCCGGACTATACCTTCAGCCGAACTCCTGGACTATGAAGATATAAGATTGAAGACTTCGTCCCGTGTCCGGATGGGACTTTCCTTGGCGTGGAAGGCAAGCTTGGCGATGCGGATATTCAAGATCTCCTACCATTGTAACCGACTCTGTGTAACCCTAACCCTATCCGGTGTCTATATAAACCGGAGGGTTGTAGTCCGTAGGCAATCAACTCCATACACAACAATCATACCATAGGCTAGCTTCTAGGGTTTAGCCTCCTTGATCTCGTGGTAGATCTACTCTTGTACTACCCATATCATCAATATTAATCAAGCAGGAGTAGGGTTTTACCTCCATCGAGAGGGCCCGAACCTGGGTAAAAAACATCGTGTCCCTTGTCTCCTGTTACCATCCGGCCTAGACGCACAGTTCGGGACCCCCTACCCGAGATCCGCCGGTTTTGACACCGACATTGGTGCTTTCATTGAGAGTTCCTCTGTGTCGTTGCCTTTAGGCCCGATGGCTCCTTTGATCATCAACAACGATACGGTCCAGGGTGATATTTTCTCCCTGAACAGATCTTCTTCTTCGGCGACTTCACTCTGCGGGCCAATTCGCTCGGCCACCTGGAGCAGATCGAAAGCTACGCCCCTGGCCATCAAGTCAGGTTTGGAAGCTTAAACTACACGGCTGATATCCGTGGAGACTTGATCTTCGACGGGCTCGAGCCACGGCCAAGCGCGCCGCACTATCTCGAGGGGCATGATCTAGCTCTGCCCCCGGACAGTGTCTTGGAGGCCGCACACACATCGATTCTGACCCCTAACTCGGAGCCTATTGCGCCAATTGAGGATGAGCGGTTGGACGTCACCTCGGGGGCTGCGATCCCGATAGCGATCGATCCGAACGCTAGCCCCGCACTCTGCACAACCCGTGACTCCGAGGATCCGGACTCCTCCCCGGACTCCGAACCCCTTGCGCCCCTGCCAATCGAATCCGATTGGGCACCGATAATGGAGTTCACCGCCGCAGACATCTTTCAGCACTCACCTTGTGGCGATATCCTGAACTCTCTCAAGTCTCTCTCCTTATCAGGAGAGCCGTGGCCGAACTACGGTCAGCGAGGATGGGATACGGATAATGAAGAAATTCAAAGCCCACCCACCACCCACTTGGTAGCCACTGTCGACAATTTAAACGACGTGCTCAACTTCGACTCTGGAGACATCGACAGCATGGATGACGATGCAGGAGATACCAACGAACCAACGCCCATAGGGCATTGGACAGCCACCTCATCTCACGATGTGTACATGGTGGATACCCCTAAAGGAAGCGACAACGAGGAAAAAGGGGATGGGATGGGAGATCGACCCCCCGAAAAGCAATCAAAGCATCGCCGTAAACGCCGACCCAAGCCCCGCCTTGACAAAAACCCAGCCATAGAGCAGGACGAGCCGGTAGACGACAAGCAGGCCTTAGAGCAACCGTCCGAATAGTGCAACACGGATAGAGAAACCGAACATCCCTCCTCCGGCGAAAACGGCATTCCAGACGACCCCACGCCGAATAAACCTATGGAGCAGAAGAATCTCCACGAGAGGCTCATTGCAACTGCATGTAGCCTAAAAAAGCAGAAGCGGAAGCTAAAAACAGCGGAAGATGCACTCCGGATTAGATGGAGCAAAGTAATCAATACCACAGATAAGTACGGCGACAGTCTCCGCACTAAAAGCTATCCGAAAAGAAAGCTACTACCTGAATTCGACGAAGAGGCCCTAGAGCCCTCACATTCAAAAAATGAAAAAGCCACACGGTCGGATAGACGACCCCATAAAGCGGCAAGCGGCACCACACCTAAATCGGCATGCGACCCACTTAAGGATTCGCATCATGGCCCAGTCAGGTCCATTTATGGGCCAAGAAAGCAAGCTCTTGTAAGCAACGCTATGAAGCCATCATCAGAATCCGGCACACCCAAATACAGGGGCACCGCACACCCTCTATGTTTCACCGATGAGGTCCTAGACTATGAATTCCCAGAGGGATTCAAACCCATAAACATAGAGGCATATGATGGAACAACAGACCCTGGAGTTTGGATCGAGGATTATATCCTCCACATACACATGGCTAGAGGAGATGATCTCCACGCCATAAATTATTTACCCCTTAAGCTTAAAGGACCAGCCCGGCATTGGCTTAAAAGCCTTCCTGAAAACACAATTGGAAGCTGGGAAGAGCTCGAGGATGCTTTCCGAGCAAACTTTCAAGGGACCTATGTCCGTCCTCCGAATGCAGACGATCTTAGTCACATAACTCAACAACCCAGAGAATCAGCTCGGCAGTTCTGGAATAGATTCCTCACTAAAAAGAATCAGATAGTCGACTGTCCGGACGCCGAAGCCTTAGCAGCTTTCAGGCATAACGTCCGAGACGAATGGCTCGCCAGACACCTCGGCCAAGAAAAGCCAAGAACAATGGCCGCACTAACAAGCCTCATGACCCGCTTTTGTGCAGGGGAGGACAGCTGGTTGGCAAGGTGCAGCCCCAGCGACCCAAGTACATCCGAAACTGGGGATGGAAACGGAAAACCGCGACGCAACAAGGACCGTCGCTGGACTAAGGACAAAAGTCCGAAGAGCACGGCAGTCAATGTCGACTTCAAAGGCTCACGACAAAATTAGGAAAAATCGCCCCCCAGGATAATAGGGACGATCCATCCAACCTAAATAAAATCCTGGACAGGATATGTCAGATACACAGTACTCCCGGGAAGCCTGCTAACCATACCCACAAAGACTGTTGGGTTTTCAAACAATCCGGCAGACTCAATGCCGAACACAAGGGGCTCGACACACCAAGCGAAGACGAGGACGAACCCCAAAAGCAGAGCACCAGGAAACAAAAGAACTTCCCACAAGAAGTAAAAATAGTGAACTCACTTCACATAACAAAACGTGCGGCGCCCGTAAAGGTACGCACCACACGGCCCATCCCCCAAGGGTCCTGCCACTGGTTGTCAAAACCGATCATCTTCGATCAGCTAGATTATTCTAGGAATATCAAGAATGTAGGCTGGACTGCCTTGATACTCGATCCAATAATTGGCGGACTCCAGTTTTCGAATGTCCTTATGGACGGCAGCAGTGGACTAAACTTGATATATCAGGATACAATCTAGCACATGGGGATAAACCCAGCAAGAATCCGCCGCAGTAAAACCTCCTTTCAAGGGGTAATACCTGGTTCGGACACCCATTGTATGGGTTTTCTCCGGCTCACAGTCACATTCGGCTCTGCCGATAACCTCCGCCGTGAAAAGCTGACCTTCCATATCGTCCCGTTCTCAAGTCGCTATCAAGCACTACTGGGACGCGAAGCTTTCGCTCGCTTTAACGCAATACCGCATTATGCATCTCTTACGCTTAAGATGCCCGGTCCACGAGGCATCATCTCTTTGAAGGGGAAGCACTAAAGTGCGCCTCCCGAAGCAGAGGACTGTGCAGCCGCTTTAACAGCCCCACAGCAAAATGGCCTCACCGGCCAAAAAACTTCGAAATAGGTCATTCAAGACCATGAACGCGGATAGACGAGTTCGGTGCAAAATCATCATTGATGCAGGCCTAGAAGCCATATACCCCCGCACTAGGGGCTCCATGCATATACAATAAGAGACAATAAAGCTCAATCTTATATATCTTAGTTTATACTTTGCTTATTTTAAACTTTTTCGGCACGACCCGTTTTCAACTCAGTTCCTCTCTTTTACAGATGAACGTCGTGTGGCGCCCGTCCAGGATACGGCACAACGGAGACACAGGTGCAGACGTGCAGTAGGGACCCGTCCTAAAGGATTCTTTTTAGATTAAGACCCTGCGTAAACCTTTTTTACTGTCTCTTGTTGCTACACATCCCCTGGTTTTTTCTTTCTGATATAACCAAGGAGGAGGCTGGCGTCTTGGCATGTGGCCACGTCAGAATTTTTGCACGTACCTGGACACTAGGGGCTTTTTTTAATAAAGAGTGTTGTTTCGCCCGCACTCATAAAGACCGAACACCTTAGGGAGTGTTCGGCGTCGCGAGTTTTGGCATTATATGCATCAGCTCCGAATCATGTCTTTGGTCAAATGTTGGGTTGCCCGGATCCTGAGTTCGGCTACCTTACGTTCCGCTCTATCGGCTAAGGTAGCACCAGGAGAACTACTGCAATTGTGCCCCGGTTTGGCCGGGCGAGCACCTCAGTAGAGAAAGCCAAAAACTGACTGTCATGATGTAGCGTGAGACTGGTCAGCCACTCGATGACCTATCGGAATCTATCGGATTCCTCCGCTTTAATGAAGGGCCGCTTCCCGGTCAGGCACATACGCGCCCCAAACTCGAACGAGCGCAGTTGCCACCAAGGAGCTACCTAAAGAGTCTCATTGTCAAACTCCTATGGCTAAGTGAAAGTGTTAAAGCATTATAGTCTGGTTGCCTGGCCCGCTGCGCTATCACCTCCTTTGTAGGACCAAGACGTTGGGTTAAGTGCGAAAATGCGTCTTCTGCGAGCACCCCCGCACTATGTGCGTGGGGGCTGAAGCCAACGATTGCCATCTTTCAGATTCTGTATATATATATATCTTAAAACGGCCGCACAGGAGGTGTTCCCAATACTTGGAGGCACAAGTATAAAAAAGGCCAGTACAGTTTATAAAAATATTACTTTATAATTACATATGCTATCATAACATAGCATCTTTCGGGCACTGCGTCTCTATTACACGAGCGCCTTCAAGAACTTCCTGAAAATAGTGCTCGGAGGGTACTCGGCTTTTGTCCGAATCTCGGGACGCAACAACGGTGGTCTCCATCTCTACCCAGTATGTCTTAACACGGGCAAGAGCCATCCTAGCGCCCTCTATGCATGCTGACCTCTTCATTGCATTTATACGCGGCACCGCGTCAAGGAATTGCTGCACCAAGCTGAAATAACTCTTCGGCTCCGATCTCCCCAGCCATAGGTGACCCATGACGTACTTCATGGCGAGTCCATACAACCTATTCAGTTCGGCCCATTGAGCCAAACGATCATCCACTGCCAGTGGACGCTCTGGATTGTGAAACTGTGACCAGAAAAGCTTTTCCACTTCACGATCTTTTAGATCTCGAAAGTGTTCGGTCGCATCAGCAGCACTTGCTGCCAAATCCAGATAGGTGTCCTCCACACTCCACATCCGGTCCAATGGAGCAAACTTCGGATCACAAAACTTCCTCCGCAGCATAAAGGGCTTTCCAGCCGCAATCTGTTCAGCCTGATGCAGCTCCTCCTTCGCAGCTCTCATCTCAGAGCGAGCGTCCTTGGCATCAGCAACGGCCTTCTCTAAGTCCGTCTGTCTCGCCCGGTCTTCTTTCTCAAGAAGTTTGCAACGGTCTATGGCGCTCTTTAACTTCTTGGCCATCTCGGCCATCTCTTCTTTGCTTCGGTAGTGAGCAGCCTGTTTGGCTCTCAGCTCTTCAAGGGCCTTCTCGGCAGCCGCATCGCTTTTTCTGGCTTGCTCCTTAGCTCGGGCAAGTTCTGCCCTAAGATTCTCCACGGCGGCCGTACCATCTGCGTCAAGCACACACATTGTAAGACACTGGCATGAAGCTCCTCTTACCTAATGCCGCCCGAAGAATTACATACCTTGAGCCTCATCAAGCCGCTTGTTGACAAGCGCGATGTCGGCATCTGCCACGTCCAGTTGCCGCTTTAGTTCGGCCACATCATTAGTTCGGCTTGATTTTGGACACCTCGCCACCTACATTTAAAGGCGACATCTTAGACCTGGGATTATGATCCTCTGCATGCCGTCATTTCTTGACAACGCGCAGAGTCTCGGGGGCTACTATCTACATAGGGCGCATCTTACTTATGCGCAACTGACAAAAGTGTACATTATCTAACGTACCTCAAAACCCGTCAGTAAACTTTTAACGGCCTCATGCAATCCGCTTTCTGCGGATGAAATCCTTTCAATCACCGTGCCCATCAATGCACGGTGCTCCTCAGAGATAGAAGCTCACCACAGCAGAATATTTAGCTCCTCCGGCTGAGCACCAGACGGTGCCGGACTTGTCCTATGGCCTCTTTCGAAGGCCGGACGCGGAGAGCCTTGGGGGGCCACATAGCTATCTTCCGCCCCTGCCGGATTCAGAGAAACCCTCCGCGACGACACCTCAGGGTCACCCACCTCGCTAGGTGGTACGGCAAGGGGAGGCATCCTGCTCTCCATCATCTTCGGAAGAAGATCCCCCGAAGACGAGCTCTGCTGAGAAGGGCTGAGGTCCGAGCTACAAGGTAAAATTTCGGTTAATCTTCTCAGATATAAATCAAGGATTTCTCTCATCCCTCAAAAGGAAAACCTCTCTCTACTTACGGCTCGCTGGAGGGCTGATCCCCTTGAGGGCGTAGTCCGGCCGAGGAACTCCCCGGCGTCGGACCCTCTGACGAGGATTTTCTCCCCCGTTTCGAGGCCATGGTTTCCGGGTCGTCAGAGGCGGCTCTCTTCTTCCCCTTAGGAGAGGAATTGTCGGTTCCTCCCTTCGGAGCAGCCTCCTTCGAGGAGGCCATAGCTTCCTTGTCCTCCCCCTCCAAAGGCATTATCTCCAGCATCCTGACCAGCACGAGATCCGGCCTAGTTTCAGGGAGGGGACCCGGACACCTGATCAGCTTTTCCTTCGCTATCCACTCCTGTTTAAAAGGACGGCTCTTTTAGGGGCAAGTTTATGACAATTATACGGATAGAAGGTCCGGGCACAAGGTTGCTTACTTGAGTATCCGGGCGATTGCAGCTTAGGCCTGCGTCCTTGGTTAAATCTGGACACATCTCTTGTGATCCGAAGAACAGTCTATACATCTCCGCGGGCGTTGCGCCCATAAAGTTCTGGAGAGCTCGCGATCCCTCTGGATTAAACTCCCACAAGCGAAGGGGGCGACGTTTGCCGGGCAATATTCGGCGAATCAGCATGACCTGCGTCACCTTGACCAAGCTGAGGTCTCCTTCCAAGAGATCCTTAATTCGGCCCTGTAACAGGGGCACGTCTTTGGGCAAGCCCCAATCTAACCCTCTGTTGACCCATGACGCTAGCCGTGATGGGGGACCCGAGCGAAAGGCAGGAGGCGCCGCCCACTTGGCGCTCCTGGGAGCGGTTATATAGAACCATTCTCGTTGCCACAAGCCGAGCTCCTCTTGAAAGGATCCCTCGGGCCATGGAGCATCAGCATTCTTACTTATGACAGCGCCTCCACACTCTGCGTGCCGTCCCTCGATCATCTTCGGCTCCACTCCAAAAGTCTTGAGCCATAATCCGAAGTGAGGAGTAACACGGAGGAACGCTTCGCACACAACGATGAATGAGGAAATGTGGAGGATGGACTCCGGAGCTAAGTCATGAAATTCCAGCCCGTAATAAAACAGCAGCCCCCTCACGAAGGGATCCATCGGGAAGCCTGACCCCCGAAGGAAGTGAGACATGAACACTACGCTCTCATCGGGCTGGGGACTGGGAATAGCCTGCCTTTGAGCAGGCAACCTATGCGGAATTTCGGCGGTCAAGAACTTAGCCTCTCTCAACTTTAGCACGTCCTCCTCCGTGACGGAGGAGGGCATCCATCGGCCTTGAAGGTCGGAACCGGACATTATCGAAGGTCCGAAGCGCCTAGAATCTGGAGCCTAGGGTGTTGGAACTCGAGGCGATGGGCGAACTCGTTTGAGATTGGAAAAAGGAGTAAGGCCTTGGTCTCTTTATAAGAGGTTGAATACCAGGAGCCCTCCCCGTAACCGTTTGGGGCTCGCCTTTAATCGAGAAAACATGCTAACGGGCACGATGGGGTTACCCACGTCCGTATTGATGAGAATCCCATAAAAGGGGGGGCACACGATCTCTGCTTTGACAAGACGTGCCAAGGAAACCGCCTCGCAAAACATGCTGAGGTGGAAAAGTGAAAACGATTCGAGTAAAGGACTCGGCTGTAGTGTGATGACGCACTGCAGAATACGTCAGTAGATTTGATTTGTGTTAATATTATTCTCTCTATGCCAATATGTGGAAGCTTATTTTGTAGAGCCGGACACTACTCTTGAAGGACTTGGAGGAGGAACCCGCCTTGCAATGCCGAAGACAATTTGCACACCGGACTCGTCGTCATTGAAGCCTGGTTCAGGGGCTACTGAGGGAGTCCTGGATTAGGGGGTGTTCGGGTAGCCGGACTATACCTTCAGCCGGACTCCTGGACTATGAAGATATAAGATTGAAGACTTCGTCCCGTGTCCGGATGGGACTTTCCTTGGCGTGGAAGGCAAGCTTGGCGATGCGGATATTCAAGATCTCCTACCATTGTAACCGAATTTGTGTAACCCTAACCCTATCCGGTGTCTATATAAACCGGAGGGTTGTAGTCCGTAGGCAATCAACTCCATACACAACAATCATACCATAGGCTAGCTTCTAGGGTTTAGCCTCCTTGATCTCGTGGTAGATCTACTCTTGTACTACCCATATCATCAATATTAATCAAGCAGGAGTAGGGTTTTACCTCCATCGAGAGGGCCCGAACCTGGGAAAAAAAATCGTGTCCCTTGTCTCCTATTACCATCCGGCCTAGACGCACAGTTCGGGACCCCCTACCCGAGATCCGCCGGTTTTGACACCGACAAGGAGCATGATGCTAGTATCTATAATATGTTGTGACTACATATGGAGCTGCCGCCGTGGAGACCCTTCGAGCGGAACTTGCCCAAGCCAAGGAACTAGCCAGGAGAAGTGATGCGACCGTCCTAAAGGCGGCCGAAGACTTAAGGGCCGAACAGGCTGCTCATCACAATAGCGAAGATAAAATAGCCAAGATGGATGTTGAGGTAAAATATGTCGCCAGCCGATATGAGCTTCTTGAAAAGGAAAACCAAGCGAGAGCGGCTGACCTGAAGAAAGTCGTGGAAGCAGCCAAGGAAACCTGTTCTAAAATCAGAGCGGCGAAGGAGCAGCTCCATCAAGCCGGAGATATCATGGCTGGGAAGCCCTTTTTGTTGCGGACGAAGTTCGGAGATCCGAAGTATGCCTCTCTAGATCAATTATGGAGTGCTACAGACGCGTATTCGGACTTGGAAATGAGTGCTGCTGATGCGACTGCGTTTTTCAATGATCAAAAAGATCACAAAGTGGAAAAGTTGTTCTGGTCGAAGTTCGGTGATCCAACGCGTCCGCTGCTGTTAAATGAGCAAATGGCCGAGTGGGCTGAGCTCCATAGGTTGTCCGGGCCTGCCATGAGGTCTGTCGTGGATCATCTTTAGGCGGAAGGACCAAGGCCGAATAGTTATTTTGGTTTAGTGCAATGATTCCTTAATGCCGTGCCGCATATCGATGCTGCAAAGAGATCGGCGTGCATAGAGGGTGCGCGGATGGCTCTTGCTCGTGTTAAGACATACTGGGCAGAGATGGATGCCACCGCTATTGCAACCTGGGGTCTGGCCGTAGGCCAGGTCTCGGCCGAGCACTATTTTGAAGAAGTCCTAGAAGGCGCTCATCTAATAGAGGTTCAGTGCTCGAAGACTCCTCGCGGTGGCAATAAGCCTCCTATGGAGGTTCTCTTGCTCCGAGTGCCTTTCTGGGATGATGTGTGCATCACCGTCCAGACTGTTCTCCTCTCCGGAGATACGGTGATTAGCTTTACCCTCAGCTTCGCCGTTATCGGACAGCGGCTCCATACTATGTTCGTGGTCCGCTGGTTCATCCCGCTCTGTCACAGGGTTCATGCGGTTGTCATTTCCCTTGGAGTCGACCGTGGTATTATTCTTTCCTGTGATGTTATCGCCATTTTTGCCGAGGCGGGATTTGGAGCGGCGCCTATGTCATCGCTTTGGTTGCTTCTCGAGGGGATTATCCTTTGCTGCATCCTTCCGTTTCTCATCATTGTTTTCTTTGGGTGTATCCACCATGTATATATCGTATGATGAGGTGGCTGTCCAGCGCCCTGTGGGCGCTGGTTCCTGTTCTTCTCCTGCATCATCCTCCATACCGTCGATGTCTTCGGAGCCAAAATCAAGCATGTCGGTTAAGCCATCGACAATGGCTATTAAGTGGGTGGTGGGTGGGGAACGAATTTCTTCGTCGTCCGCTTCCCACCTCAAGCCGGACACAGTTCAGCTAAGGGCCTCCTGACATGGAGAGAGACCTTAATGAATTTAGCACATCGCCCAAAGGCGAGTGCTGAAAGATATCCGCGGAGGAAAACTCCATGATCGACGCCCAATCAGATTCGATAGGCACGGACGCAGGCGATTCAAAGCCCGTGGTCGGGGATGAATCCAAGGGTCCGGCAACACAGGTCTCGTAGGAGGTGAAATCAGTATTCGGCCCTATCGCTGCTGAGTGTGCGGCCTCCGTGGCGGGGTCCATCCACCCGTTCTCGTACAGCGCGATCTGCTCCAGATCAAGGGTCGGAGTTGCCTCAGGTGTGATCTCCCGAACACCGTCCTGCGGCAGAGCTAAGTCATGCTCGTCTTGACTGTGCGGCGCACCAGACATGGGCTCGAATCCGTCGAACATCAAGTCTCCGCGGATGTCGGCAATATAGTTCAAACTTCCAAACCTGACCTGATGGCAGGGGCGTAGCTCTCGATCTGCTCCAGTTGGCCAAGCGAGTTGGCCCACAATGCGAAGCCGCCGAATACGAAGATCTGTCCGGGGAGAAAAACCTCACCCTGGATTGCATCGTTACCGATGATCGAAGGAGCCACCAAGCCTTATGGTGACTACACAGTGGAACTCTCAAGGATAGCACCAATGTCGGTGCCAAAACCGACGGATCTCGGGTAGGGGGTCCCGAACTGTGCGTCTAAGGCGGATGGTAACAGGAGGCGGGGGACACAATGTTTACCCATGTTCGGGCCCTCTCGATGGAGGTAATACCCTACTTCCTGCTTGATTGATCTTGATGATATGAGTACTACAAGAGTTGATCTACCACGAGATCGTAGAGGCTAAACCCTAGAAGCTAGCCTATGATTTTGTTTGTTGTTGTCCTACGGACCAAACCCTCTGGTTTATATAGACACCTAAGGGGGCTAGGGCTACATAGAGTCAGTTACAAGGGAGGATATCTACATATCCGAATTGCCAATCTTGCCATCCACGCAAAGGAGAGTCCCACCCGGACACGGGATGAAGTCTTCAATCTTGTATCTTCATAGTCCAATAGTCCAGCCAAAGTATATAGTCCGGCTGTCCGAGGACGCCCTAATCCAGGACTCCCTCAATAGCCCCTGAACCAGGCTTCAATTACGATGAGTCCGGCACGCAGATTGTCTCCGACATTGCAAGGCGGGTTCTTCCTCCGAATACTCCATAGAAGATTTTGAACACAAGGATAGTGTCCGGCACTACAAAATAAATTCAACATACCACCGTAGAGAGTATAATATTTCCACCAATCTAATCTGCTGACAACTTTTCATAATGTGACATCACACCATGGCCCGGTCATTATTCAAACCATTTTTCTCAACCAGCTATTGCACATATTGCGAGGCGGTTTTCTTGGCACGTCTTGTCGAAGCAGAGATTGTGTCCCCTTATCATGGGATTCTCATCAATAGGGTGTGGGTAACCTAATCATGCTTGTTAATATGACTCCTCGATTTCAGGCAAGTTCCAAATGGCCATGCGGAGGACGCTTGATATTCGCCCTCTTTATAGAGGGGCCAAGGCATGTCCTTTTCTCTCGCGCTCGATCCTTCCCTTCCCTCACCCCGAGTTCCAACACCCAAGGCTCAGGCTAAGCGCTTCGGACCTTCAACCATGTCCGGATCCAACCTTCAAGGCCGGTGGATGGCTTGCTTTGTCACAGAGGAGGACATCAAGAAGCTAAGGGAAGCCAGGTATCTGACCATCGAAATCTCGCATAGGCTGCTTGCTCAAGGGTAGGTCATCCCTACTCCCGAACCCAACGAGAGTGTCGTATTTGTTTCCCACTTCCTCCGAGGGTTAGGCTTTAGTCTTAATCGCTTTGTTAGAGGGCTTATGTTCTATTACGGGCTCGACTTCCATGATCTAGCTCCACATTCCATCTGTCATATCTCGTCATTTATCGTTGTGTGTGAGGCCTTCCTACGCATCACCCCACACTTCGGATTATGGCTCAAGATCTTCAATGTGAAGCCGAAGATGATCGATGGGCGACACACAGAATGCGGAGGTGCTATAATAAGCAAAGGCGTCGATGCTCCATCGCCAAAGGGCTCCTTCCCGGAGAGGTCCAACCTATGGCAGCGGGAGTGGTTTTACATCACAGCTCCCCGAAGTACTAAGTGGGTAGCTTCCCCCGCCTTCCATTCGGGCCCCTCGCCACAACTGGCGTCATGGGTCAACAAGGGGCTGGACTGGGGGCCAGTTAATGACGTGCCGGCATTGCAAAGTCGCATCCAAGATCTCCTCAAGAGAGATGTCAGTCTTGTCAAGGTAATGCAAGTTATGCTAGTTTGTCGGGTCCTGCCATGCCAATGTCGATCTCTCCGTATGTGGGAGTTCAACCCGCAAGGCCCGCGAACTATTCAGCAATTCTTCGGCATGACGCTCGAAGAGATGTATGGATTGTTCTTCGGATCACGAATAAAGTGTCCGGACACCACCGAGGATGCAGGTCTAAACTGTAATCGTCCAGATACCCACGTAAGTAATTCTGCGGCCGAACACACTGTCTTTTCATATAACATCATTCTGAAAAATTGCTCTTGGCCAGGACTGGATAAGAAAGGCGAAGATGATCAGGTGTTTGGACCCCCTTCCCGAAGGCACATCGGATCCTATACTAGCCCGGATGCTTGAGCACGCACCTTATCAAGTGCCATCAGGGGAAGATAAAGGGGGGAATAAAGAAGCCGGAAGCGGGCCTCGCGCATTACTCATCCAATCTGGGGTAATTAGTGTCTCCGCGAAGGAGGATTATCGGGGAGAAGAATCTGAAATTCCCTCTCCCTAAGGAAGGAAAAGGAGCGCATCTGAAGACTTGGGAACAAGGGTTTCCAAACGAGGGAAGAAACCTTCGCCAGGGGGCCCTGCCCCGGAGGGCATCCTTACCGCACAATGCCCGCAAGGGGATCAGCCCTCCACCGAGCTGTAAGTGAACAAGAGTACTTTTGGTAAATATATCATGTTTTATCTCCAAGGACAATAACCGAGACATATGTCTTGCAGTCCGGATCGTAGCCCTTCTCGAGAGAGTTCATCTTCGGGGGATCTTCTTCCAGAGATGATGGAGACCGAAATGCCTCCCCTTGTCTGCCCACCTCCTGGGGTGGATGACCCTGAGGTGTCATCACGAAGGATTTCTCCTGATCCGCCAAGGCCAGAAGGTAACCCTTCGGTCACCCGAAGTCCAGAGTATTCGGCTCCTAAGGGGAGCAATAGAAAGAGTCCGGGATTGTCTGGTGCACAACCGGACGTACTAATGGGTCTTTTGGAGCAAGTGGCTATCTTAGAGGACCATCATACTTTAATGGGTACGGTGGTTGAGAGGATCTCATCCGCCAAAAGTGGGTTGCATGAAGCTTTTACGAGCCTGCTAAGAGGCTTTGAGGTACACAAAGTAATATATAAATTTTTTGACGGTACCGCACACGCTAGGTGTGCTCTATACAGATAGTATCCCCTGAGACTCTGGTTGTTGTCCAGAGGCGGCAACTAGAGTATCGTAGTCCCAGGTAATGAGCGCGCTGCTTTAATGTGCAGGCGGCTGGGAGTCCGGTGGCTGTCCGGACTGCTAAATTTGCCGGACTGAGCCGGCAACTTGACGCGGCGGATGTCGACATTGCGCTTGTGAACAAGTAGCTTGATGAGGCACAAGGTATGTATTTTCGGGTGGTAAACAAATATTAAGAGGAGCATGATGCTAGTATCTATAATATGTTGTGACTACAGATGGAGCTGCCGCCGCGGAGACCCTTCGGGCGGAACTTGCCCAAGCCAAGGAACAAGCCAGGAGAAGTGATGCGACCGTCCTAAAGGTGACCGAAGACTTAAGGGCCGAACAGGCTGCTCATCGCAATAGCGAAGATAAAATGGCCAAGATGGCTGTTGAGGTAAAAGATGTCGCCAGCCGATATGAGCTTCTTGAAAAGGAAAACCAAGCGAGAGCGGCTGACCTGAAGAAAGTCGTGGAAGCAGCCAAGGAAACTTGTTCTAAAATCAGAGCGGCGAAGGAGCAGCTCCATCAAGCCGGAGATATCACGGCTGGGAAGCCCTTTTGGTTGTGGACGAAGTTCGGAGATCCGAAGTATGCCCCTCTAGATCAATTATGGAGTGTTGCAAACGCGTATTCGGACTTGGAAATGAGTGTTGCTGATGCGACTGCGTTTTTCAATGATCAAAAAGATCACAAAGTGGAAAAGTTGTTCTGGTCGAAGTTCGGTGATCCAACGCGTCCGCTGCTGTTAAATGAGCAAATGGCCGAGTGGGCTGAGCTCCATAGGTTGTCCGGGCCTGCCATGAGGTCTGTCGTGGATCATCTTTAGCCGGAAGGACCAAGGCCGAATAGTTATTTTGGTTTAGTGCAATGATTCCTTAATGCTGTGCCGCATATCGACGCTGTAAAGAGATCGGCGTGCATAGAGGGTGCGCGAATGGCTCTTGCCCGTGTTAAGACATACTGGGCAGAGATGGATGCCACCGCTATTGCAACCCGGGGTCCGGCCGTAGGCCAGGTCTCGGTCGAGCACTATTTTGAAGAAGTCCTAGAAGGCGCTCGTTTAATAGAGGTTCAGTGCTCGAAGACTCCTCGCGGTGGCAATAAGCCTTCTATGGAGGTTCTCTTGCTCCGAGTGCCTTTCTGGGATGATGTGTGCATCATCGTCCAGACTGTTCTCCTCTCCGGAGATACGGTGATTAGCTTTACCCTCGGCTTCACCGTTATCGGACAGCGGCTCCATACTATGTTCGTGGTCCACTGGTTCATCCCGCTCTGTCGCTGGGTTCATGCGGTCTTCATTTCCCTTGGAGTCGACCGTGGTATTATTCTTTCCTGTGATGTTATCGTTGTTTTTCCCGAGGCGGGATTTGGAGCGGCGCCTACGTCATCGCTTTGGTTGCTTCTCGAGGGGATTATCCTTCGCTGCATCCTTCCGTTTCTCGTCATTGTTTTCTTTGGGTGTATCCACCATGTATATATCGTATGATGAGGTGGCTGTCCAGCGCCCTGTGGGCGGTGGTTCCTGTTCTTCTCTTGCATCATCCTCCATACCGTCGATGTCTTCGGAGCCAAAATCAAGCATGTCGGTTAAGTCATTGACAGTGGCTATTAAGTGGGTGGTGGGTGGGGAACGAATTTCTTCATCGTCTGCTTCCCACTCAAGCCGGACACAGTTCGGCTAAGGGCCTCCTGACATGGAGAGAGACCTTAATGAATTTAGCACATCGCCCAAAGGAGAGTGCTGAAAGATATCCGCGGAGGAAAAGTCCATGATCGGCGCCCAATCAGATTCGATAGGCACGGATGCAGGCGGTTCAAAGCCCGTGGTCGGGGACGAATCCAAGGGTCCGGCAACACAGGTCTCGTAGGAGGTGAAATCAGTATTCGGCCCTATCGCCGCTGAGTGTGCAGCCTCCGTGGCGGGGTCCATCCACCCGTTCTCAGACAGAGCAATCTGCTCTAGATCAAGGGCCGAAGTTGCCTCAGGTGTGATCTCCCGAACACCGTCCTGCGGCAGAGCTAAGTCATGCTCGTCGTGACTGTGCGGCGCACCAGACATGGGCTTGAATCCGTCAAACATCAAGTCTCCGCGGATGTCGGCAGTATAGTTCAAAATTCCAAATCTGACCTGATGGCCAGGGGCGTAGCTCTCGATCTGCTCTAGTTGGCCAAGCGAGTTGGCCCACAATGCGAAGCCGCCGAATACGAAGATCTGTCCGGGGAGAAAAACCTCACCCTGGATTTCATCGTTGCCGATGATCGAAGGAGCCACCAAGCCTTATGGTGACGACATAGTGGAACTCTCAAGGATAGCACCAATGTCGGTGCCAAAACCGGCGGATCTCGGGTAGGGGGTCCTGAACTGTGCGTCTAAGGCGGATGGTAACAGGAGGTGGGGGACACAATGTTTACCCAGGTTCGGGCCCTCTCGATGGTGGTAATAACCTACTTCCTGCTTGATTGATCTTGATGATATGAGTATTACAAGAGTTGATCTACCACGAGATCATAGAGGCTAAACCCTAGAAGCTAGCCTATGATTCTGATTGTTGTTGTCCTACGGACCCTACCCTCTGGTTTATATAGACACCGGAGGGGGCTAGGGTTACACAGAGTCGGTTACAAGGGAGGAGATCTACATATCCAAATTGCCAAGCTTGCCTTCCACACAAAGGAGAGTCCCACCCGGACATGGGACGGAGTCTTCACAATAGTCCGGCCAAAGTATATAGTCCGGCTGTCCGAGGACCCGCTAATCCAAGACTCTCTCACACCCCATCGAGACTACCGCAGACAAGCTCAAAGCCATCGCCCTATCCAAGCCCCCCCTCTCCGGGATCCCTCATTAAGCAAGTACAGGTAATATCTCTTCTTGACGATCTTTTTCTCGATCTTGATAGTGTTTTTTCATCTAACACGCAGTACTAGTACTAGTAGTACAACTTTCTGGGTGATCTTGCATGTGTTTTTTGTGTGCCAAATGACGGTTCTAAATTGTTCTTTTGACCAAAACATGCGAGAGGTTGACACTTATTTCTTATAGATTACTTTCAACTACTCCCTCTGTCCCAAATTTCCTGTCTTCAAAGAGACTAGAACATGTCTTCAAATATTAAAATGTGACTTGATACATCCGTATCTAGACAAATCAAAGACAATAATTTTGGGACGGAGGGAGTACTTTATGAACATCAATGCTACCTTTGAAGAGGGTATATTTGCCTCAGTAGCTTGTGTTATGGATATTGCAAGTAATCCCTCTGCTCTCATGCCTTTGAAGACATATTCTAGTCTCTTTGTTCACTCATTTCTGTGCGTATATGTAGTCATATATGGACTATAATATCAAAAATCATCTTATATTTCTGAATGGAGGTAGTAATAAAATATGGTTTCTGTTTGAATTAGAACCAGGTCCGTGATGGAGATGAAGTTCTCAAAGTCATGCCCTGTGAACTAGAAGACCTGAGGTTGAGTTCTACTTCTAAACTATCCAGCTATTGTGTCCTTGTTGCCACGTGTCCTGAACTAGTGTTTTCCTATAGCATTGTTGTCGGGCGTGTTCTCGAGGCTGTACTTGACCACAACAATTTCCTGGCTGTGCCTTCGATTACGAAGGGTGTGGTTCTTGTAAAGCTTCCGAACAAATCTGGTGTGTCATGTCTTCATGATCATGTTTATGAGTGGAAAGACCACTCTGTTGGGTTCTCCAAGGTTGATGAGATGGTGATGGTGCATGTAGACATCTCTCACGAAGTCCATGGCCAAGTCAGTTATACGGGGTTCATCCTAGGTCGGTGGCAAGAAATAGTCTGCAGAGTTTAATTAGTGCAACTTTGCTTGTCTGTAGTAAGTACTATTGTTCAGTACTTGATTTGTGTTTGTGAACCCTGTATTGTTTATTAGTACTGCCGCTTTTGTTGTGTGGTCAGTCCTGAGAACGGTCTATATTAATGTCTGTCCACTCAATTCAGTCTGTATATTTTGAAGTATCTAGATCATCTTTTTTTGTGAGAACATTTTATTAATTATGGTTACACTCCAATATCAGTATGCATTGCAGGGTTTATCTCACCCACCAGGATTTCCAGTCCCATGGATATTCGGTCCATATGATTTGTCATGACCTTTGGACTGTCCTGCTTGTGGGAGTAGGCGGGGCCCCTGCATGCCACCCGTAGTTGGACGATCAAGCTTCTGTTTAGTACTTCAACATAGTGATTTCCTGGTAAGGATTCACTCGTGTCACATCAAGTAGATCTTATAGATTTACTGTCTAAATCTTATTGATTTAATGTCATGTTTTCTTTCTTTTCCTGCAATTTTACGATGCAAGTTTTGCCATGTGACATTCATCACAGAATAAACCATTTGGTTTGCTCTACGATGGCTATTTTTGCAGGTTTCACTTCTTATGTCGTGTCAGTAACGAAGGCACTATTCATCACTTATATTACTGGAAAAAATTGGATCAGTCTGTTGTCTAAGTACAAGCTGAATCCCTATGATGAACTGCAGTTTGGTTTAACAAAAACGCCACAATTAGTCCTTCTTGCATTTAAAAGAAATAAAGAAAAAAAACTGGATCACGGTCACGAAGCCTAGTCAAGTTAGAAAGCTGATCATAGCAGACCAGACACGATCACCGCTGTCTCGCACATCGGTACCACCTTTAGCAACGGATCGAGCACTGAATGTCGCTCTAGCACTGATAGCGGCAGCAGCTCAGTCTGATCTAGCTGAGGATTGTGCACCGACCGTGTCAGCGGATCAGGCCGATCTACCGGAGGATCGGGCATCGACACCGGCACCTACTCCGACACCAGCACCAGCTATACAAGGAGCACCATCTCCGACAGCAGCGGCGGCTTTGGCACCTGCACCAACACTTGCACTTGCATCTACTCCGGCCTGTGCAAGGGCAACCGAACAAGCAGTTGCACCGGCAACAGACTGGGCTGCAGTTCGCACTTCATATACCAAAGTCCTTACAAAAACCGACATGTACACCTTCTTTGTAAGCATTGGCCGCCCAAGTGTTTCGTTCTTTTTTCTTTCCATGTTGTTTCACATGATTCACTGTGTTGATCTAACTGTTTGGGTATGTCTTCTTGTTTGCAGACAGAGAATTCCTAGAGCAATGAGGGAGTCATTCAATAATTCGGGCGACAGCGGCCAAGTTTCTCTTACCATGCGCAGCCTTGGTGTGAATGAACCTGCTCAATATACCGTAAGTACAAAGGATGGTCGTATGATGATTGATGCTAAAGGATGTTCAAGGTTCAAATCTAAATCATATCTTGCGGTAGGGGATGATCTCAAAATCGAACTTTCTCGGCAAGGAGAGCTGGTCCAAATCAACTTTAAATTCTTCAGTAGCAGCACGCAACTACCGAACTGATCTATCCTATGAGAGATTTTGATGTAATAATCTGGCATGGTGAAACAAGTGCACTGTGCGTATAAGTAATACGGCAATATTATTTATCACATGGTATATCAATGATAGAATTGCAACTCTCATTGCTGGTTAGGAACTGTCGTTCGATTTTATTCCAACAACTGTCATGCTTTATTCAATTTTATGTATTCGCCTTGCGACAACATCTAAAACCAGCACCGTACCGATCGCTTGCAATATGAAAAGTGCTGAGGTAGAATACATGGGCCCCAAACATGCAGGGCGGGCCTGCGGCCCAAAGTCCAGAACCGTGAGCCTGTCTGAGTATTATATTCTCAGCTAAACACCCATAATGCCCATGCGTTGCACGTAACATCAAGATGCATTTGTATGAGTATTTTATCTTGTGAGAGAAAAGGATGAACAAGGGAAGGCCTTATTTGCAAATGTGGAGAGGTGTGTGTCGGTGTCAAAACCGGCGGATCTCGGGTAGGGGGTCCCAAACTGTGCATCTAAGGTCGATGGTAATAGGAGACAAGGGACACGATGTTTTACCCAGGTTCGGGCCCTCTCAATGGAGGTAATACCCTACTTCCTGCTTGATTGATCTTGATGATATGAGTATTACAAGAGTTGATCTACAAAGATATCGTAGATGCTAAACCCTAGAAGCTAGCCTATTATTATGATTGTTTGTATAAATATCGACTAGCCTGGCCCTGGTTTATATAATGCACCAGAAGCCTAGGATAACAAGAGCCCTAGCCGAATACGCCAGTGGGGGAGGAGTCCTTGTCTTGACCACCAAGTCTTGTGGAATCTTCCTTGTATGCGGTAGCTATCCGAACTGGCCCATGAGTATACGGCCATGGGTGTCCTCGGCCCAATCTAACTAACCGGGAGACGACATGGTGAGTACCCCCTAGTCCAGGACACCGTCAGTAGCCCCCTGAACCAGTCTTTAAGTTGGGGATGCTCCTCGATTCTTCTGAACTATTCTTCATCTTCGGTCTTGAAAATTGGTTCAACAAATCTTCTTCGATCTTGAGGATGACCAACGTGCATCCGAAGAGTTTATACGCCGGGTATCCGAGGAGCCCCTTTAAGTTCCCGGCCTTTATCAATGCCTTTTTATTTTTATGACACACCTCGGGTTTAAAGTTGTTCCCGGGCGGCAGTGTCCTCTTGCGTGCGAGCTCCAACGCCGGACTGCATCCGATTTATCTTTCGCAGCCGAGCTCCAATGTCGGGCTGCTTCCGAGCTCCATCGTCGGAATGTATCCAAGCTCCAACGCCAGATTTCATAAGAGTATCATTGCAGCCGAGCTCCAACGCCAAACTGCATATGGGCTCCAACGCCGGAATGTATCCGAGCTTCAACGCCGGACTATATCTGAGGTGTCATAGATCACCTTGGCTCAAAAATGTTTGAAGGAGCTTAGCCGAGCTTAATGTCGGAAATGCCCGCTATGGATCCAGCCACTAGCGCCCGAGCTTTATGCAGGACTGCTTCCGAGGTGATGCACCACCTTGGCCATGGGCTGCTTCCGAGACTCAGGTTGGGTGCGGCCGACCAACCTGAGGATAATAATCTCCTCGAAAACTATTTGCACTTTAAATTTTATGCATTGGATTGTTAATGCAGTAGCCCCCGAGCCACTGGTCGGGTGGCAACACTAGATTAGGGGATCGATGTACCCCTTTAATATTTGTAAATGATAAGCACGAAGCCCAGTAGCCCCCGAGCCTTAATGTGGGCACGGGTGGCCGAAATAAGGATCGATATCCGTAATTAAATTCCAAATTATGTGTAATGATTCTATGTATCCAAGTACTTTACATCATTAATGCTCAGATCCGCATTGTAAAAACTTTGTTGACCGACCATCGGCTTCCACCTCCTTGGCCAGCAGCCGAGGAGTGTTTGTCCTACTTCATAAAGCCTTTATGAGGGCAAAGATTTACGGCAAACAAGGCAGTCCAGCCATACGGTTTTATAAACAAAGGTATGCGGAGAGATATATTATATTACTTTTTAACGTAAGAAACATCTTCCAAAGAACATAGTCCCACTATCGGTTCCTTTCTTTGGGTTGTCATGCTAAGCATGATCATGAAACCTCAGCTCCGATCAATGTGGGAGGAAAATATTGAGGATTTAGATTGGGGAAAGTTCCCGAACTCTATGGTATTAATGAACCAAAAAATTTACTTCCGTTGTTGCCAACCAATGTGATCCTTTAAGATTGCTAGCTTTCGGCTTCACCCAGTGTGAGGTACTAACTCGGATGACCCAGTAGTAACAATCACAGAGGTGCTCCCTTTACCGCCTAGCCGAACAATCGGGAACGTAAGGGTAAGCACAGGAGCCATGCAACCCAGCTTGGCCAAAATCTTAAGTCAAATTGATGCATATTTATGGCTTTATATAATGATAATTACAGAAGGCAACGCTTGTATAATGAATACAACTGTTGATGATATATACTTATTTTGACTCCATTGCGACCATTTATCAGTTGAAAGTGGCCCATCGTCGGCTTCTACCCCTTTGTAGATACTATGTAGGGTGTTTCTGCAATAACCAGACAACCCTTTAGCCGACGTCTCGGTGCCCGGAGGCGGTTGTGTTAGTGGAAACAAGGCAATCAGATATCTTGGCTTTATAACTTTCACTTAGTCATAAGAGCTTTAAACTGAGGAAGCTAGCGACGAGCCCCCGGTTAGTGTTCGGCAATAGCTGAGGTCAAGCCGTAAACACTTCAGCCAATGTTTATGAACGGCCCATCATTTAACACGGTCATCGGATTGCTGACCAGTTTGCACTTATTGTGAAAGTCAGTTTTCGGCTTTCTCCACTGAGGTGCTTAACCATGCGAGCTGGAAGCACAATCCCAGTGGTTCTCCTGTTGCACACCTAGCCGAACAAAGCGGAACATAGGAGTCAAGCACAGGAGCCGGGCAACCCAACTATTGACCGAAGAAACAATTTGAAACCAATGCATATATAACAAGATCCAAGAATGTTTTTGCCGAATATCTAAAGGCGTCTGGCGTTGCACTGCGAGACTTGTGCTGGAAACACACAAATAGTTTAAAAGTGCCAAAAGCTTGGAAAACCAAAAAAGTCAGTAAAAACATGACGTCAAAACAAGATTTAGTGTTCGGTGCCAATCCGAAAATTGGAAAAATTGTGCTTCTGTCGTGTTTTGACAACGACCAAGAAGAAAACACATTTACAGCTCATATATAAATTTTAAGAGCCCCCAAGTGACTTGGGTAAAAGAATTTTATGTATAATGATTGTATGTACTGAAGTACTTATATCATATATGTGTTCACCCAAACTTCAAACGCGTCTTAACCGACCGTCGGCTTCTCCCTCTTCGGCCAAGGGCCGAAAAGTGTCACGTACTCCACCTGTTGAGAGTATCGACGGTGTTTCCGATGACCAGGCAATCATGCCATAAGGCTGTAACAGACAAAGCGCGCTCAGGGAACTTATGCTATATTACTAACGAAGTGTAAGAAGCATCTTCGAAGGAAATAGTACCCCCACCGATACCTTTCTTCAGTGCTCATTATTACTATGAGACTTGTGCAATAGATTTTTTGTACTCATGAGTTCGTTGTGTGCCGACCATGATTGAAACCAATAAGAGCGCTAGCTTTCGGCTTCACCCAGTCTGAGGTCAGAGCTTGGATGACCCTTTCATGACAATCATAGAGGTGCTCCCTTTACTCCCTAGCTGAACAATCGGGAACGTAGGGGTAAGCACAGGAGCCAGGCAACCCAGCTTGCGGAACACTTAAGTCAACATGGTGCATATTGTGGCGTAATACACGAACAAGGAACGAAGCCGTACAATTATAATCATATGCAAGAGGAAAAGCTTCATGAAGGAAGCCCCCAAATGAACGGGGTATTTGAATTTTTGCATCACAGGCAAAGTTTTGACAAGGAAGTATGACGCTTGGTCGAACCGGGAAAAAAATTAAAACCGAAGGTTTTTGAGCATGAAAGCGACTTAGCTTGTTGATGTGTTTGGCATTGATGACGCGGTCCAAGATTGATGCAGGACAAGGTTCCATCCCCCAAGCCAGTCCCAAGGTGGCAGAGCGAAGAGCTCGGCACTCCGAAGTGGTGGCATAGCACGGCCAAAGCGGGCCAGTAGAGTGACGTCGAAGCCCCTGGTGCGGGTTAATGAAGTGTTGACGAAACCTCCCGTCCAGTCGAGGAGACAGCACTGCCCAACTCAATTCATTTACCTGTGTACAAAAAATGGTGCAAACCGGAGATAATGGTAATAATGATGAATAAAATTGTTGCATAATAAATAATTTATGCAAAGTCAGTAATAAAAGAAGTATGGCTGTGCGCCGAACACTTGGTGAGGTAGAGCTCTCTCGGCGATGCCGAAGTCCCGAGGAAACCGAACACGTCGGTATGGCAACACGACAAACAAGGTGATCACGCAAGCCGATTTGTTCCAATTTGAGACAGCGGCGTTGGCTTGCCGAAGCGACCGCGTAACGTAATCGAAGTCGATCACCTGGTTTATTTATTGTAGCAATCCGAAGAAAGGTGACTCTCAACATTGGGACTCGATCCGCACACCCATTGCCTGATGGGTGATAAAGCGCCGGCATGGCGATGCTGGCAAAGGTTGGCTTGCCGAGACAAAGCCCTCGGTCCAGCTAATCGTGACGAAGCTGGTCGGCTGGTGACGCCAAAGTCACCGGAGTAGGTTGATGAAGAGATGATGAAGCCCCGGTCTAGCCAAGGTGTTGGAGCGGCTCAGCAAAGAGATGCCGGAGTCTACCTTTCATCCGATGTGTCGAAACATTTCGGCGTGTTTCATGATGATTTGAAGAAGAGGCGGCATGGTGATGCCGACGCAGGTCAAGACTTGTGAGGGAGTCCTGGATTAGGGGGTGTTCGGGTAGCCGGACTAAACCTTCAGCCGGACTCCATGACTATGAAGATACAAGATTGAAGACTTCGTCCCGTGTCCGGATGGGACTTTCCTTGGCGTGTAAGGCAAGCTTGGCGATGCGGATATTCAAGATCTCCTACCGTTGTAACCGACTTTGTGTAACCCTAACCCTCTCTGATGACTATATAAACCGGGGGATTTTAGTCCGTAGGACAACTTCATCATACAACAATCATACCATAGGCTAGCTTCTAGGGTTTAGCCTCCTTGATCTCGTGGTAGATATACTCTTGTACTACCCATATCATCAATATTAATCGAGCAGGACGTAGGGTTTTACCTCCATCAAGAGGGCCCGAACCTGGGCAGAACATTGTGTCCCTTGTCTCTTGTTACCATCCGCCTAGACGCACAGTTCGGGAGCCCCTACCCGAGATCCGCCGGCTTTGACACCAACATTGGTGCTTTCATTGAGAGTTCCTCTGTGTCATCGCTTTTAGGCCCGATGGCTCCTTCGATCATCAACAATGATGCAGTCCAGGGTGAGACTTTTCTTCCCAGACAGATCTTCATCTTCGGCGGCTTCGCACTGCGGGCCAATTCGCTTGGCCACCTTGAGCAGATCGAAAGCTATGCCCCTGGCCATCAGGTCAGGTTTGGAAGCCTAAACTACACGGCTGACATTCGTGGGGACTTGATCTTCGACGGATTCGAGCCACAGCCAAGCGCGCCGCACTGTCTCGATGGGCATGATATAGCTCTGCCGCCGAACAGCGCCTTGGAGGCCGCACGCGCATCGATTCCGACCATCGAGGATCAGCGGTTAGACGCTGCCTCAGGGCTGCGATCTTAGAGGCGATCGAGCCGAACTCCAGCCCCGCACTCCGCATGGCCTGTGACTCTGAGGAGCCGGATTCCGCTCCGAACTCCGAGCCCCCCGCACCCCCGCCGATCGAATCCGATTGGACGCCGATAATGGAGTTCACCGCCGCGGACATCTTTCAGCACTCGCCCTTCGGCGACATCTTGAATTCCCTAAAGTCTCTCTCTTTATCAGGAGAGCCCTGGCCGGACTACGGTCAACAAGGTTGGGATGCGGATGATGATGAAATTCAAAACCCACCCGCCACCCACTTCGTAGCCACTGTTGACGACTTAACCGACATGCTCGACTTCGACTCCGAAGACATCGACGGCATGGACGACGATGCAGCAGACGAACAAGAACCAGCACCTATAGGGCGCTGGAAGGCCACCTCGTCATATGACATATATATGGTGGACACTCCAAAGGATGGAGATGGCGATGAAACAGCGGGGGACGATACCTCTAGGAAACAGCCCAAGCATCGGCGTCAGCGGCGCCGCTCTAAATCCCGCCAAAGCAAAATGGTGATTCCGGCACAGGAGATAATGCTACTCCAGATAACGCCGAAGGACACCCCCTCCAGCAAGATTCAGCACAGGAGGACAGAGAAGCCAGCCCTCACGAGAGGGCGGCGGACCAAGAGGTTGAGGACGATAATTATACGCCTCCCTCTGAAGACGATGCAAGCCTCGACGACGACGAGTTCATCGTGCCAGAGGACCTCGCCGAACAAGAGCGTTTTAAACGCAGGCTTATGGCCACGGCAAACAGCCTCAAGAAAAAGCAGCAACAGCTTAGAGCTAATCAAGATTTGCTAGCTGACAGATGGACTGAAGTTCTTGCGGCCAAAGAGTATGAACTCGAACGCCCCTCCAAGAGTTACCCAAAGCGCAGGCTGCTACCCCCACTAGGGGAGGAAGCACCTACATCACCAACGCATGACATGGCCGACCGGCCACCTCGTGGCCGCAACAGAGAGGCCTCTCGGCCCTCCACTCAAGCCATGCCCCGGCGCCGCCCCAAGCATACTAAGGCATGAGAAAATGCACCTGACCTGCGCGACATACTGGAGGACAAGGCAAGGCAAACAAGATCAATCTACGGATCGCGCAGGCGCCCCACGGCACGTGACGGTGACCGTCACTCCAGATGCAATGAATCCGGCCGGGCCGAACTCAACAGACAAAGCTCCTTCGAGCTGCGTCGTGATATAGCCCAATACAGAGGCGCCACACACCCACTATGCTTCACAGACGAGGTAATGGATCATAAAATCCCTGAGGGCTTCAAACCCGTAAACATCGAATCGTACGATGGCACAACAGATCCTGCGGTATGGATCGAGGACTATCTCCTTCATATCCACATGGCCCGCGGTGATGATCTACACGCCATCAAATACCTCCCACTCAAACTTAAGGGACTGGCCCGAAACTGGCTTAACAACTTGCCAGCAGACTCAATCGGTTCTTGGGAGGACCTGGAAGCCGCATTCCTTGACAACTTCCAGGGCACTTATGTGCAACCACCGGACGCTGATGACCTAAGCCACATAATTCAGCAGCCAGAGGAATCGGCCAGGCAATTCTGGACACGATTCCTAACAAAGAAAAACCAGATAGTCGACTGTCCGGACGCAGAGGCCTTAGCGGCCTTCAAGCATAATATCCGTGACGAGTGGCTGGCCCGGCACCTGGGACAGGAAAAGCCGAAATCTATGGCAGCCCTCACGACACTCATGACCCGCTTTTGTGCAGGAGAAGACAGCTGGCTAGCTCGCAGCAACAACTTAACCAAGAACCCTGGTAATTCGAATACCAAGGACAAAAGTGACAGGTCGCGTCGGAACAAACAAAAGCACCGCGTTAATAGCGACAACAACGAGGATACGACAGTTAATGCCGGATTCCGAGGATACAAATCCGGTCAACGGAAAAATCCGTTCAAAAGAAATACTCAGGGCCCGTCCAGTTTGGACCGAATACTCGACCGCTTGTGCCAGATACATGGCACCCCCGAAAAGCCAGCCAATCACACCAACAGGGATTGTTGGGTGTTCAAGCAGGCATGCAAGTTAAGAGCCGAAAACAAAGACAAAGGGCTGTATAGCGACAACGAGGAGGAGCCCAGGCCGCCGAACAACAGTGGACAGAAGGGATTTCCCCCACAAGTGCGGACGGTTAACATGATATATGCAACCCACATCCCCAAGAGGGAGCGGAAGCGTGCGTTACAGGACGTATATGCGATAGAGCCAGTCGCCCCAAAGTTCAACCCATGGTCCTCCTGCCCGATCACCTTTGATCGAAGGGACCACCCCACTAGCATCTGTCACGGCGGCTTCGCCGCATTGGTTCTAGACCCAATCGTTGACGGATTTCATCTCACAAGAGTCCTCATGGACGGCGGCAGCAGCCTGAACCTGCTTTACCAAGATATAGTGCGAAAAATGGGCATAGATCCCTCGAGGATCAAGCCCACCAAAACGACCTTTAAAGGCATCATACCAGGTGTAGAAGCCAACTGTACAGGCTCAGTCACACTGGAAGTGGTCTTCGGATCTCCGGATAACTTCCAAAGCGAGGAGTTAATCTTCGACATCGTCCCATTCCGCAGTGGCTATCACGCACTGCTCGGGCGAACCGCATTCGCAAAATTCAACGCGGTACCGCACTATGCATACCTCAAGCTCAAGATGCCAGGCCCTAGAGGAGTAATCACGGTCAATGGGAACACCGAACGCTCCCTCCGAATGGAGGAGCACACGGCAGCGCTCGCAGCAGAAGTACAAAGCAGCCTCTCTAGGCAGTTCTCCAGTTCGGCCTTCAAAAAGCCGAACACGGTCAAGCATGCCCAGAGTACCCTACAACAAGACCGCCTGGCACGTGCCGAGCTAGCATAGCAATACGGCCCCAACCCCAGCCCTCGCGATATAGCAAAACCAGTGCTTCACGTACATAACTACGCTCTTGAATTACCATGGGCACAGGGGAAGGGGCACTATCATGGCACGCCCGAAAAACAGCCTAAACCGCACCAGGGGCTGCCGGATTCCTTTTTTCTTTCTTCCTTACTCTCAAGACTCCATACTTCGGACGACCCGTTCGGCAATTCAACTGCCGCGCAAATGATGCAAGATCCAGGAAAGCAGACAAGCCACGCCGCATTATGGAACTCCCAGGTGGTCTCTATTACGAGCAGTATACCTGTTTTTTAGTACAATTCCGCGGCCTGCCCCTGGCCAGGACATGTTAAATAGTCCAATTTCTTTTGCTTATCGCACTATTTGTATCGTTCCGCTTTCATAGCAGCCTTTCTATAAACAATGCATAGCTTTTTGTCTATTTTTTGCATTATCCTCTTTATATATATATGTTTATTAATAACATGTTGCATCCGTACACCACGGTACGGCAAAAATATGCCAGGGGCTTCAGTACCCATCAATACAGCGTGAGAAGTCCGTACACTTCCACAAGTGCGGCACCCCGAACTTATTGCACTATATGCATCGGCTCCGAATCATGATTTGGGTCAATAGTTGGGTTTGCCCCGCTCCTATGTTTTGGTGCCTTACGTTCCGCTATATCGGCTAAGGTAGCACTAGGAGAACTACTGCGATTGTGCCCCAGTTGAGCTGGGCTGAGCACCTCAGTAGAGAAAGCTAAAACTGACTGTCATGATGAGGCGAGAGACCGGTCGCTGTTCGAGAGGTTTTTCGAGTCCTTAAAGACTTATGCCGCTTCGAGCGAGGAACCGGCTATGTCCGGCCAAGGCATGGATAGCGCCCTGAACTCGGTCTTCCGAATACTAGGGGCTTCGCCGAAATTTAAAATTATAGAGTTCTATGGCTAAGTGAGAGTGTTCAAGCATTATAGTCTGATTGCCTTGTTCGCTGTGCTGAGCGCCTCCCTCGACGGACCCAATCATGGGAAAAAGAGCACTCAGGTTTATCCCGAACACCCCAGCACTAGTGGCATGGGGGCAGAAGCCGACAACTGGCCATCTCTCAATTTTTTTTGATAAACGGCCGCACAGAAAGTAATATTTTAAATTCAACAAGCATTGCTTAGCGCATATGAACAAGTTTTCAGTGCACAGGACAACACGAGCGAGTTCATTCAAAAATTACATCCCTGGTGCATTCATCTGCCATAAGGCGGGCACCAGCCAGAACATCCTTGTAATAGTTCTCGGGCTTGCGACGCTCCTTCCCCGGCGGCGGCCCGTCCCTCACAAGCTTCTCACCGTCCAGCTTACCCCAGTGCACCTTTGCACGGGCAAGGGCCCTACGGGCACCTTCGATGCAGACGGAGCGCTTGATGACCTCGAGCCTTGGACAAGCCTCCACCAGCCGCCGCACCAGTTCGAAGTAGCTCCCAGGCAGGGCCTCTCCAGGCCACAGCTGAACTATGAAGCCCTTCAGGGCCTGTTCGGCCGCCTTGTGGAGCTCGACCAGCTGCTTCAGCTGATCACTCAAGGGCACAGGGTGTCCGGCCTCAGCGTACCGAGACCAGAACACCTTCTCCGTCGAGCTGCCTTCCTCGGCTCGGTAGAATGCAGCAGCATCGGATACGCTGCGGGGAAGATCTGCGAATGCCCCTGAGGAGCTCCATATCCGGGTAAGTAACAAGTAGTTTACTTTTACATGTCCGCTTTGCATAGAGAATGCCTTACCCGCCGCTATCTTTTTCACCGCATCCAATTCCTGCAGGGCCTTCTGGGCTTCGACCTTGGCAGATTCAGCAGTCTTAAGGGCCGCAGCAAGCTCGGACGCTCGCGTCTTCGAGTCGAGCTCCAAACTCTCATGTTTTTTCATGAGAACCTAAAGCTCTTGCTGCACCTCGCCGACCTGCGCCTCAAATTTCCCCCGCTCGGTGTGCTCCGTGGCCGCTTTCTTTTCGGCCTCGGACAGCGCCTGCTTAAGGGTCGCCACCTCAGTTGTGGCCCCTACAATTAAGCAGTATACTCCTGTCATTTTTTGCAATTGTGCCATCTTATAGGCATTTTTTCTATAAGGTATCTCTTACCTTCTTTCTCCTCGAGCTGCCGTTTGGTAAGGCCGAGCTCTTGCTCGGTCCGCTCGAGGCCCTGCTTCAGGGCACCCACCTCCGCAGTCAGTGCGGCGGTGGCCAGCAGCGAAGCTTGCATACGTATATTGACTCCTTTTTAGTTAGACTCCTGCGATATTTAATAGATCATCTATTCGGCTTTTCTTTCCGAACGCCAAACAGAGCATCAGGGGCTACTGTCTATGTTGTAATATTTTTACATATTTTTTACTTACCTCGAAGCCTGTTAGAAGGCTAGCACAAGCTTCAGTCGGTCCAGTTTTGACGGACTGAACCTTCTGGACCACCGTACTCATGATGCTATGGTGCTCCTCATCGATGAGGCGCCCTCAAGCACCTCCAGCAGATTGTCCGGCACCTCCGGCTGGACGGAGGACGCCGACTCAATAGGCTTGCTCCTCTTGGCAGGAGTTCGCCTGCCACGGTCCAGAACAGTTGACAATTCCGGCGCGGTGTCCGGCTTAAAGCCGGACTTGGAGCCCTGGGGGGGTCTTGTCCCCTTTACTCCTGGAGTCTGGGAGGTCGCCTCGCGCTTCCTCCTGGACCACCTCCTCTTGCCCTGGAGCTTGTCGCGACGCCACTTCGGCGTCATCCGCAGCACAGGGGAGGCAGTGGGCGGAACCGAATTCATGTCCGATGAATCCAGGGAGCCACTCGACGACTCGTCGAGCCTGTCCTTGGGCGGGCTGCATGATTATATTCGACATTAGGGAAAGCTGTGCAACAAAAGGAATATCATGAGTTACTCTGGTATCCGAACACTTACAATTTCGCCGGACGCTTGGCCCTGTCCAGCCACCCCTCTTCGTCCTCGTCAGTGTCAGGGGCATAGTCCGGTGGAGGGGTTTTCCTCTTCTTGGACCCTTTTGCCTCCCCCACTAGGGTGGCCTTCCTCTTCTTTCCTCCCCCCGCTGGAGGGGGAGAGGTTTCTTCTTCCTCCTCCTCATCTTCACGGGAGGAGTGCGTCTCGGACTCGTCGGACAACGAGTCCGACACCACCATATTCCGGGAACTCTTTCGAGTCCCCGTGGCCTTTTTCTTCTTGGGCTTCTTCTCCGGCACCACATAAGGTGCCGGAACCAGCAGCTTCACTAGGAGAGCAGGGGCTGGATCTTCGGGCAAGGGAGTCGGACAGTTAATCAGTCCGGACTGCGCCTGCCAATCCTGTCAAAGGTAAGGGAGTTTAGATCCCGCATAGAGTCAAACTATGAAAAAAACTAAACATCCTGTAAAAGATGGAAATATCTCACCTCGCCAGCAGGACGCTGCGAGCTGAATCCGCGGTCTTCGGAGGCGGATGTGGGAACCTCGGCGCCTTTGGTTAGCCCCTTCCAGACATCTTCGTACGTCGTGTCGAAGAGCCTGCTCAGAGTTCGATGCTGCGCCGGGTTGAACTCCCACAAATTGAAGTCCCGTTCTAGACACGGAAGGATCCGGTGGACGAGCATGACCCGGACTATGTTGACAAGCTTGAGCTGCTTGTTCACCAGGGACTGGATGCATTTTTGCAGTCCGGTCACTTCTTCTTCGTCGCCCCACGACAAGCCCGTCTCCTTCCACGACGTGAGCCACGTAGGGGGTCCGGATCAGAATTCAGGGGCTGCGGTCCACTTCGGATCGCGTGGCTCGGTGATGTAAAACCACCCTGACTGCCACCCCTTCAAGGTCTCCACAAAGGAGCCCTCGAGCCATAGGACGTTGGCTATTTTGCCCGCCATGGCACCTCCGCACTCCGCCAGGTTGCCGAGCACCACCTTTGGCTTGACGTTGAAGGTCTTGAGCCAGAGGCCGAAATGGGGGCGGATGCAGAGGAAGGCCTCGCACACGACGATAAACGCCGAGATATTGAGGATGAAGTTCGGGGCCAGATTGTGGAAATCTAGGCCATAGTAGAACATGAGTCCGCGGACAAATGGGTGGAGAGGAAAACCCAGTCCGCGGAGGAAGTGGAGAAGAAATACTACCCTCTCATTGGGCCTTGGGGTAGGGAGAAGCTGCCCCTCCTTAGGAAGCCGGTGCGCGATGTCCTTGGACAAGTATCCGGCCTTCCTTAGCTTTTTGACATGGCCCTCCGTGACGGAGGAGACCATCCACTTGCCTCCTGCTCCGGACATTGTTGGAGAAGGTTGAGGTAGGAAGTGCGGGCTTGGGCGCTGGAGCTCGGGTGCGCAGAAGATGGATAGGCAAAGGAGGAAGAAGGCGTGGGTAAAAAGGTGGATCCTTATCCCCTTATATGGGCGTACGCGACTATGCGTCCCCACCAGCCTAGTAAAACTCTCTTGCCTCCCAAGCGTCATGATAAGTGGCGCAGTTGGGTTACCCACGTCCGTATTGATGAGAATCCCGTAAATAAAGGGGACACGATCTCTGCTTTGACAAGATGTGCCAAGGAAACCGCCTCGCAAAACACGCTGAGGTGGAAAAGTGAAAACGATTCGAATAAAGGCTTGGCCGTAGTGTGATGTCATGCTGCGGAGTACGTCAGTGGATTAAGATTTGTGTTAATATTATTCTCTCTGTGGCAATACGTGGAAACTTATTTTGCAGAGCCGGACACTACTCTCGGTGTTTACAAACTTTTATGATGAGTTTGGAGGAGGAACCCGCCTTGCAATGCCGAAGACAATCTGCGGGCCGGACTCGTCGTCATTGAAGCCTGGTTCAGGGGCTACTGAGGGAGTCCTGGATTAGGGGGTGTTCGGGTAGCCGGACTATACCTTCAGCCGGACTCCAGGACTATGAAGATACAAGATTGAAGACTTCGTCCCGTGTCCGGATGGGACTTTCCTTGGCGTGGAAGGCAAGCTTGGCGATGCGGATATTCAAGATCTCCTACCGTTGTAACCGACTTTGTGTAACCCTAACCCTCTCCGGTGTCTATATAAACCGGGGGATTTTAGTCCGTAGGACAACTTCATCATACAAGAATCATACCATAGGCTAGCTTCTAGGGTTTAGCCTCCTTGATCTCGTGGTAGATCTACTCTTGTACTAGCCATATCATCAATATTAATCGAGCAGGACGTAGGGTTTTACCTCCATCAAGAGGGCCTGAACCTGGGTTAAACATTGTGTCCCTTGTCTCCTGTTACCATCCACCTAGACGCATAGTTCGGGACCCCCTACCCGAGATCCGCCGGTTTTGACACCGACAACTTGTGACACGATCGACGCTAGCTTGATGAAGCTACCGCGTGGCGATGCCGGTATGCCCGCTTCGTGTAATCCATGGGGCAGCAACGTTGATGATGATTTATCCTTCGCGATGCCGAACTCTTGTTCGTCTTGCCGAGATGATGATCGAAGGAGTTGAGCTCGGCTCAGTAAAGCGGCGACGTGTCTAGCGCAGGTCGGCAGCCATGGAGCAATACTGCCGGACTGGTTTGACACCAGCGTGATGGTGAAGATTACCTCAGAGGAGGCTTAAAATTTTATGGGTACGTGTTTAAAAATAATGCGCAGTACCCTAGAAAAAAATTCCTTCAAAAGGGATGTCCGATATCCCATTCATGAAGAAACATGAACTCGGGCCGGATTCATATTCGCGCGGAAAATGGATCCGAAAATCGTTGCACTCATCGGGGATTTCCCGGAGTTTGAACGGTCAGATCGAGCTGAAATTTTGAGGGGTGGTAAATATAAGAATTCCACAGCCGATTAATGGTTGTCTATTCCAAAGGACGTCCGACCTAGATGCTGGACGCCACGCTGCAAACTCGTTCAGATTCCCTTCCAGATTCGAAACGGCTCCGGTATATCATAGATTGCGAGAGATTCCTTCATCGGAACTCGATGAAATTTTGCATGGTTGTTGTAGACTCAATTATGCACAATCCCACCGAAGCAATCGTCAAAGCGATACTCGAGGAGGCAGTGGCGGCAAATATGAGTTTGCTATCCAAAAAAACAGTACGGTCGCTCGAGGGCAATGTTGACATTGAGCCCCCGAGCTCCATGGCCGATTCCTCCATGATCTTCATAGAGATCGGAGTTGGTGTTGATGAAGGCCCTCGTCCGAACATGACGATCGGAGGCAGGGCACAGTCATCGGTCAAGCCAAGGTGACTAGTCGAGCCGGTGACGAAGATGTCGACGTCGCAGTTAATCTGTAGACGAGCCATCGATCCTTTTGCCGATCACACGGCGGAACTCTCAATGAAAGCACTAATGTCGGTGTCAAAACCGGCGGATCTCGGGTAGGGGGTCCCGAACTGTGCGTCTAAGGTCGATGGTAACAGGAGACATGGGACACGATGTTTACCCAGATTCGGGCCCTCTCGATGGAGGTAATACCCGCTTCCTGTTTGATTGATCTTGATGATATGAGTATTACAAGAGTTCATCTACCACGAGATCATAGAAGCTAAGCCCTAGAAGCTAGCCTATGATTATGATTGTTTGTATATCTATCGACTAGCCTGGCCCTGGTTTATATAATGCACCAGAAGCCTAGGATAACAAGAGCCCTAGCCGAATACACCGGTGGGGGAGGAGTCCTTGTCTTGACCACCAAGTCTTGTGGAATCTTCCTTGTATGCGGCAGCTGTCCGAACTGGACCATGAGTATACGACCATGGGAGTCCTCGGCCCAATCTAACTGACCGGGAGACGACATGGTGAGTACCCCCTAGTCCGGGACACTGTCAGTGTGTGGGTACCTTTTTACAAAATTGCCATAGTTTCCTTCCTATCCGTCAGATATAAACTGGACGTCCTATATTGCAGGATGGCAGGCACACCATCATCACCAACTCGTCTATATTGTGTTAAAAACAACTATTTTTTATAATTATATATGTTATATATATTCCCCTTGATTTTTCTTATGTATAAAGTTGTGATATAAAAGATTTGTATATTTCTTTACAGAGGGAGTATCTCTCTGTCAAAAATATATTTTTGTGTAACTATTTACTCCTGTCTTTCTACTTCCTTTCGCTATATGTGGGGCATCCGGCAACGGGGTCCACGTGCCATATGCACAAATTATAGTGCACAACTGCACGGTAGACACACCACGGTCGTAGCGCCGCAGTTATGTCCAATGAGTCGTCAAATCACAACTCCCCTTTCCATCTTTAGCTACGGACGAAGCAGCAATATTTCACTGGGCCTGAATCCCCTTCTCGCTCGTCTGCTTGTTCAGAGAAAACCCCCTCTCGGTGATTGCATAGGGTTTTCTCATGGAGAACCAAGTACGAATTCTTCATCCATCCCCGATAAATCCAAGTCCCTTGGTCGCGGGTAATCCTAGGATGGCAGCCGCCGCCGTTGATGCATTTTTCTTCCTACTCAATCTAGTGTGTTTCATTTGCAGTGCCCAAAGTGCAAGGACCCTACAGGTTTCTGCGCCCTCGGCGATACGCCACACTTGTTCCTTCTCATCCTAACACAGGATTTTAAAATGCGCACAGTATGTTCCTAGAATCCTCTTTTCTATCCGGGAGGGTGGGTTTTTTTTGAACATGCTGTCGACTAATTTGGAAATTTGGATTGCTATATTTGGATAAAAGGTACTACCAGTATGATGGTCAACACTGACGTGAAGGAGGAAGTTATTTCTAGATTTGGGTAGGGAATACATTGTGTTCTAATATTATTTTTCCTGCAGTGCATTATTTGCTCTGCTAGAACACATGTACTCAAGATGCTCGGCCTTGGCATAACTGAATACACCAGTTTAATGGTCACAGTGAAGACAAGCCGTGGATATAAGTTTCGAGTTGGGTTCATGAACCAAGAAGATCACTGCTTTTTTATGGCCGAACTTGGACAAACTTTCTCAAGTGTTACAGACTGAAAGTTGGCGCACAAATGTTGATGGAAATAGCAGAGCCTGGTCTCATCTTCACTGTGATCTTCCACCCCGACGTCATTCCAATTGTTCATCCATGTTAGCTTTGTATCTCGTTCTTGCTTGTTGCCTCGATTACTTCTTAATCCACCTATTCTGTCTAACTAATCACAATTTAACTTTAGAAGTAGCAATGAATCTCTCACGAAGATGCTACTTCTAACTAATGTTTTATTATAATTGGTGGCACGTGTAGGTTTTTTCAGAGTTAAGCAGGCTGCTCGTTTGTTATTCTATAACAACTCGGCTGTTACTGATGGCACTGAAGTAGACTGGGACGATATCCACAAGTTCCTACACTTTATTGATCGTCTTGAGGTCCTTGTGGGGCGTTTCAATGGTGGAAGGTCACGTGGGATATGTGTGCCACTGCTGCACTCGTTGAACAGGTCCAACTGTGTCGAGAAACTTATGGTACGAGCTGTTTTCTGTTATATATGTTGTTCATAAACTATTGTTTATACACAGTTTTACAGCTGTGATCTTCTTGAAGTAGAAACTGCCCAGTTCTATTGTTCCTATACAGATGCCTGACCATGGTCGGGTCAGACTTGCACTTGGTCACAACATGATGTTTATGTTGACCTACTCCCTTCCCCTTGGAGGTGAAAAGATACTTATTCATGGGTGGTCTCAAATAATGAAGGCCCGTCCATCTAGGAGAATAGGACAGAAGATTATGTTCCTACTTTTCCATGGCTCTAAAGCGAATATCCTGTTTATTGACCACATTGCGAGATGAAGCCGCTTTCAGAAGGTTGTGGATGCACGGGGTGGCGCCTGGGCCTTGTCCTGGGGCTTGGCGGCCTCACCCTTGGTTAACTGTAGGCAAAGTAGCATTGTTTGAGGCGTGCTTTGTATGGTTGAACCTGTATAAGTACTCATACTGCTTTTAGCTATGGTTGTTAAGTGCCCCTGCTGGTTTCAGTTAAGGTTATTAAGTACGCCCGCCACTTTTATAGTCTGTCATGTTTCTTCAGTCCTGTCTTCCTCCAGCCGCCAAAACCAAACCAGCACCGGCGGGGCTGCCTGCTTCCGCCTCCCACGGCTGGTTGCACCTCAGCGCACGCATCGCCGCCCCACCGTCTCCTAAATCATTAACACCGAGGTCCGAGGCCTCACCGTTGTCCTCCGCGCGCTTTGGTGCACTCGCCGCGGCGCCGCCCTCTCGCGTTGTTAACATGGTCAACAAAACAACAGGAATCGACAGAAGTATGTGGAGAGGATGACAGTACGGGCCCACCACGTCAGCATAAGGAAAAATAAAATGCTTCCTCCTAGTGTTTTCCTGACATCTGGGACCCACGACATTGTGAGTGTACATAGTCAATAAACAAGAGAACAACACAAGATCGGCTGACACCTGGGACATAGCTGCTTGAGCAGTATTTTTTTTGTTATTGTTGAGATGGAGCAGGGTTTGAACTAGGCTGTGGCCCGTCTAGCCCAGGCTTATATTTTATGTTCACCATGTGACCAGCCCAGCTATTTTTTCTTTGTGAAAATGAGCCCAGTTTATTTTTTCTGAAGGATATCCAATCCAGGCCTATTTATTTTTCTACGCCCTGATGGGCTGCAACTCTTTCAAGACGCGTGCAAATCTTGAAAGTAATATGAAATTGGTTGTAAATATAAAAACAGATGACAAATTGGCAATTACTTTATAATTTCTGAATTTTTCACATTTCAGATTCCTATTTCACTGGGCATTAACCTAATTTAAATATATCTTCAAAGTACTTTAAATCTGGCTTGACATTTCGGTATTAAAAATAGTTTGGAACCCACAGAAATATGCGAAATTGGCCCTGGCCAACAAAAAAATGGACTGCAATAAATTGCATAAGAAGTCGCAATGAGCTATATATAAATTATTAAAAAAAGAGGGAATGGTCTGACTTATGGGCCTATTAAGTTGAGCGTATGCAAGATTTTTTTAGTTATTATATACGTCAACAAACGATTCTAGCAGACATAACCATTGGATGTCAATCCAACGGTCGTTGTGTTTCTTCAATCTCTGATCTTCTTGCTCGAGCCGCCAAATCCAGCGCCGGCGGGACCGCCTGCTCCCGCCTTTCGTGCAGGCCTCACCGCCCCTACTACTCACACCGCTGGCCAGGGCATCCCTCTACTCACCCACACCCCCTGTTATTCTGCGGCGGTGGCAGCCTCACACCGCAGCCGAACCAGTGAACTCTTGTACTCCTCTCCGCGTGGGCATCCACGACCTCGTCTTCCCCAGCTCCGCGTTGTCCCCTTCCTAGGCCTCGTTGTCATCCACTACGCTGGTGCTCTCGGCGCGACGTGGTCAACATGGTCAAGGAACGACTTCCATCGGAAGAGTACTGTCGTGGAGGGGCTGACAGCTAGGTCCACGGCAACCGCAAGGAAGTGCCTCCTTATTATGCGGAAAATAATTATTCCTCCACCTAACAGCAGGGACCCACCGGACGGGCCACCGTATTTGGTGAAAAAAACGTTTGCCCCCTCACTGCTCGGACCCACCGGACGGGCCACCTATTTCATGAAAAAAAGTTCCCATCGGAAGTGCCTGCTTATTACGCACAAAAAAATGAGTACTCCCCTGCTGGTTGGGACCCACCTTGGTGGGAGGCTGACTTGTGGGCCTACTAACTTGACGGGTATGGAGTGCTTTGTCAACTTAGTCAATATGAATGATTCTAGCTCTAGTGACCGTACGATGTCCATCCAACGACCGTAGTGCTTCTTCAACCTCTGGTCTTCCTGGTCCAGCCGCCCAAAGCAACGCCGGTCGTGCCGCATGCTCCTGCCTCCCGTAGCCGGCTGTGCTGCCGCGGAGGCCTCACCGCCCCCTGCTATTCCACCGCTGGCCAGGCCATCCCTCTACTCACCCACACCACCTGTTATTCTGCAGTGACGACAACCTCACACTGCAGCCAACCAGTGAACCATCGTACTCCTCTACGCGTGGGCATCCACTGCCGCGTCTTCCCCGGCTCCGTGTCGTCCCCTTCCTAGGCCTCGCCGTCGTCCACCGTCCTGGTGCTCTCGGCGCGGCGTGGTCAACATGGTCAAGGAACGGCTTCCATCGGACCTGGACTGTATGTGGAGAGGCTGACAGCTGGGTCCACGGCCGCAGCAAGGAAGTGCCTCCTTATTACATGCAAAATAATTATTCCTCCACCTGACAGCGGGGACCCACCGGACGGGCCATCGTATTTCGTGAAAAAAACGTTTCCCCCCGACTACTGGGACCCACCTACTACATCTTCGCATGCAAGGAAGTGCGTCCAGGCAAAAAAAAAACGATTCGCCCCCTGACTGCTGGGACCCATCGGCTACATCTTCGCACGCAAGGAAGTGCTTGACAGTCGGGACCCACCTGGTCGAAGCATACGTAGCGTTGTCATTCTGGTCACGAACATGTACGTACATACTAGTTGATGTAGAGGCGCACACGTGTCGTAGCAGAGGCGCGCACATAGCATGTACACGTACATATAGCGGCCAGGGTGCAAAAAGTAAATACGACCACATACGTACATACGGGCGGGGTCTCGAATGCCTACTCATGTGTACGTACGGCCCAGGCTCGTGTACATGGCTGGGTCTAAATGGAGAAACAGCGTCGTCATGTTCATGGGGAGCCAACCAGCTGGGTCGGAACGGAATGCGTCGTTGTGTTCATCGGGAGGGCTTGGACGGAACAACCGATGGAAACGAGGCCTGGCGTACCGCTGAACGGAGGAAACGGCCTTGTGTTCGACCGGTCACGGTCGAAACGGGATCTTGTTCATCAGGAGGGGTCTGGCGTACCGTAAAACAGAGGAAATGGACCTCCTACGGTCGAAACGGGGGTCCTGTTGATCCGGAGGGGTGTGGCGTACCGTAAAATGGAGGAAACAGACTTGTGTTGGAGCGCTACGGTCGAAACGGGGGTCCTGTTCATCAGGAGGGGTGTGGCGTACCGCAAAACGGGACTCCACGAGATACTGTTCATCTCCACCGTCGACCCCCTCCAGCCTCCACGGGTACTGTTCATCCACCGTCGACCTCCTCCAGCCTCCACCCGCGACTGTTCATCCGCGGGCTCCTGTTCATCCAGCCTCCACCGTGCGCTACTCCACCGGCTACTGTTCAAACAGCCCTCTCCACGGGCTCCTGTTCAACCACCCCTCCACGGGCTACTGTTCATCCAGCCCTCCACCTTCTACTGTTCATCCATCCCTCCACAGGGTGGTCCTGTTCATCCTGCCCTCCACGGGGTCCTATTCATCCAAAGCCCCCAGCAACGCTCGCTATTCATCCAAAGGCAGCATCGATCGGCTTCAGTTAGCAACAGTAGCGAAGGAATCGCTCGATCGGGTTTAGTTAACAGCCATGGATTGATCGCTCGGCTTCAGTAACACGTAGCCTGTAGTGTAATTGCTCGGGTTCAGTTAGAGACCAACACCTCGCTCGGGTTCAGTTAGAGCCCAACGCCTCGCACCCACGCGCGTGCGTGTACAAGAGAAACGCGCATCGCTCGGCCCCGACCACCCACCGTAATCGGGAACACCCCGATATTTTCCTCGCCCTCGCTTCTACCATGGTTTTTTTCCGTCATGGACGGCCCAAATAATGTCATGCAGCTGCGTCTCAGGCCCGCCCAGGACGAAAAGCCTATTTTTTGTCATGATTTTTTGTCATAGAAGTAGGACCCCACCACATCTATGATGATACCGTGTTTTGTCACAATTATTGTCATAGAAGTGTCATAAGTATGACAGAAAAAATTTCATTCGGCCCAAAATGTCACGGATGTGTCTTTTTTTGGTAGTGGAGGCCGGCGCGGTGCTCGGGGAAGAGGGGGATGGGGCGGCGCACCGCCCTTGCCTCCGCCAGCGATGCCTCCTCCGCTGGAGGGCCACGTCAGGGACCAGCCTCGCGAGTTCTTCATCAGGCTGCATCGGCCACCCCGTTGTTGCCTTCGTCTTGCTGTGCCATTCGCTCGGGAGATGGAGCTCGATCCGTCCCAGACCCTGAGGTTGCACATAAGGGGCTGCGGGAACAGTGGCACGTGAGTCGACGTCGACTTTCCCGCCCCCGGGTCATGTATCTTCACCGCGGATGGAAGACCTTCGCTCGCATCCATAGCCTGAGCCCGGGGCTCATTTAGTATTTCAAATTAATGGAGAATGGCCTGCTCTCCGTCAAGGTCTTTGGAGACTCTGAGACTCGCCTGAAGTGCTGCGTGGAGAGCTCCTCTGACGATGAAGACTCCTCTTCAAGCGGGAGTGATGAAGAGGACAGCGACAGCGATGACGAGAGCATCGAGCGAGGGCACGTCGACCTCGTCTCCGACTGACCGTGTCGCCCCTCCCTCCGCCATGCGCTCTGCCGAGGGCCTTCCTCGTCAAGCTCTCCATCGGTGTGTTCCCCGTCCCTTCCTTTTTGCCTTCACCTGCCGCACCTGGGAGGAAAGGGGCAAGAACGGGGATCACGAGGCACTTATATTTTCTAGCTTGTAAGCCTGCGGGCACTCGTTAGATTTCAAATTTTGTAATCCCCTTGCTTGTTCACTCGTTCCGTATGAATTGTACTTGTTTGCAACGTATGAATGAAAGGAAGGGTGTTTGTCGGGTTTTGTTTGTGCGTGAGCGAGGGCTACACCGAGGAACGCGTCCTCGTTATCTTAAGATAAACATGGTCTCCCGGCAACAGGCATTGCCGTCCTCCTGTTCTACGTCCTGACTACGCTCACGCGCTTGGCAAAGGTAGGGGCCGGGTAGGATTTGGCCTTTCGCTTGCCCTCTTCCCACCGCACTACAACCAAGTTCCGATCCCAAGTAGAGTTTTCAGACACGGGACAGAGGGGGCAAGATGGTACGAGAGCGAGCAAAGCCTTATACGTTCAGGGTTCACATGGGCACACGGAGTGGGGGAGAAAAACTTATCTGACGTTGCAGCCCCCGACAACCTTGGGCTGCCGCGGTTAGATCCTTGTGTCTGCATCCCCCGGCAACCTTGCCGACCCGTTCCTTTTCCTCCCACTGACTCAGCAGAAACGTCCATGTACCCTGCGAACCAAAGAAGATGGAAAGGAACAGAGTGATGCACACTCGACCTCTATGCTAGGGGTTAGCCGCCGCTAAGCACTATCAAACCTAACCGAGGGAGAGACTCAACCTAGCATGCATGCTATAACTTAGGGCGCCAGCGCTTCATTTATTTATGTTCATGGTATGCGCCTGTCTTTGTATAAAGGGTTACATACCTTGCCGGCAAGGCTTGTACAAAAGGTGGTTTGCCGGGGGGCCCGGCAACCGCGCCTTATAAGTAGAGCTTGCAAAGATGTTCGATGTTCCAGGAATTGCTCACTGGAACACCATCTTCGGTCTCCAAGCAGGCTGCACCAGGCCTGGCGACTCATATTACCCAATAAGGGCCCTCCCACTTCGGCGTCAACTTGTTGGAATTCTTAGCCAACTGAACATGCCGAAGAACAAGGTCGCCTTCCTCAAAGCTTCGGGCATGAACCTTGCGGCTATGGTAGCGGCGCAAGGCTTGCTGGTAGCGCGCTGCTCATACAGCCGCCCGAAGACGATCTTCCTCAAGGAGCATCGCGTCATCTTGCCGCAACTGCTCTTGCTCAATCTCATCATAAGCGAGCACTCGAGGTGACCCCTGTGTGAGTTCCATGGGGAGAACTGCTTCTGCCCCATAAACGAGGGAGAAGCGTGTTTGACCGGTGGCTCGATTTGGCGTCGTTATGATCGATCGAAGAACCGCCGGCAATTCATCAATACAGCATCATCCGCACCTGCGTAGCCTGTCAAAAGTCCTTGTCCGGAGGCCTTGCAACACTTCAGCATTTGCCCTCTCGGCCTGGCCGTTGCTTCGTGGATGTACAACAGAAGCAAAATAGACCTTGCTGCCGAGGTCCTGGATGTACTGCATGAAGGCGTGGCTCGTGAACTATCTACCGTTGTCGGTGATGATCCTATTTGGCACACCAAAATGGTAGACTAGCCCCTTGAAGAATTTGACGGCCGATTGTACTGTCACCTTTCTCATTGTCTCCACCTCCGGCCACTTTGTGAACTTGTCGATTGCAACGTACAAGTACTCAAAGCCCCCGACCGCACGGGGAAAGGGGCCCAGTATGTCGAGCCCCCAGACCGAGAATGTTCAGGAGAGAGGGATTGTTTGGAGCACTTGAGCTGGTTGATGAAGCTTCTTCGAATGGAACTGACACGCTTCACCCTTGGTTACTAGTGCCGTTGCATCGTGGAGGGCGGTGGGCCAGAAGAAACCTTGCAGGAATGCCTTTCCGGCAAGGGCCCTTGACCCTATGTGGGAGCCACATATGCCTCTGTGTATCTCTGCCAACAACTCCAGTCCTTCCTCCCGGGGAATGCACTTCAATTTCACACCATTTGGTCTTTTTCTGTACAGTACATCATTGATGAACTGATACATAGCAGACCGACGGGCTACTTTCTCCGCTTCTTCCTACTCCTATGGGAGTTCCCCTGTTTGGAGGAATCAGACGGTATGTTGTGCCCATGCCGGAGCTTGAGGCTCGATGGCAAGGACTGAAAGCACTTCCTCGGCCATGGGAGCAGTTGTCTCTACAGCCAGGACTTGACGCCCCGCCGGAGTCGGTTGCCCGACGGCTGGTTCGGTGCCCATGGCAACATCCTTGCTGACGGCTCCTGGGAGCTCGGCAGGAAAGTAATTGTCGGGGCCTGATTTCCTTCGCTTGTTCTGGTCTTTTGATGGTTCAACGGATGGTTGAGTCAGCCAAAGCACAAAAGTACCTAGTTCCACAGGTAGTTTGAAGGCAGCGCACTTCGACAGGTAGTGGGCGATGTCGTTCTCCACTCGGGGAACATGCTCCGCCTATATACCGTCAAAGCACTCCTCCAGCTTCCTCACCTCATCCATGCAGGCCTCCATCAACGGGCTTTGATAATCTTTGTTGACTTGCCTGACAACAAGCTACGAATCACCCCTGACGATGAGCTTCTTGATCCTGAGGTCTGCCGCGATCCTGAGACCGGCAAGCAACCCCTCGTATTCAGCAGTGTTGTTTGTGTACATCTCCCTGGGATTATGCATTTGGATTACATACTTGAGATGCTCTCCAGTGGGTGCGACAAGAAGCACACCAGCACTGGCGCCATGCAGCGAGAAAGCCCCGTCAAAGTACATAATCCAATTGTGACTTGCCGCCTTGCCGGGGAGGGCGGTCTCCTGGATCTCTTTGTCTGGCGTCGAGGTCCACTTGGCAATGAACTCTGCCAAGACTCTTCTCTGGATTGTCGAAGTACTTTCAAACTTCAAACCAAAGCTCGACAGCTCCACAGCCCACTCCACAATCCTCCCGGTTGCATCTGGGTTATGCAATATCCATTGCAACGGGAGGTGGGTGACAACGGTGATCTCGTGTGCCTGGAAGTAATGATGCAACTTCTTCGAGGCCATAAGGAGGCCAAAGAGCAATTTCTGCACACCGGAGTACCTTGACCTAGCCCCCTGCAAGAGGGAACTGACAAAGTAAATCGGGTGCTGCATCATTTTTTTCTTTGGCAGCGCTTTGTCTGGTTGCGTAGGCCCTGCCCCGCCAGTGTTGGACCCTGCCGAGGGCCTTGCCTCTTCGTCAACCTCCCTCAGCGCCACTAGTGCGGCACTGACCACTTGGTTCGTTGCCGCCAGGTACAACAGCAATGGTTCTTGGGGTTTGGGCACAACCAGTATCAGTGTAGAGGAGAGGTATTTCTTCAAATCCTGCAGCGCTGCTTCGGCCTCTGGGGTCCATTCCATTGGGCCCGCCTTTTTCAAGATTTTGAAAAAGAGAAGCGCACGCTCAGCAGACCTGGAGATGAATCTGCTCATGGCGGCAACGCACCCAGTGAGCCGACGCACGTCCTTGATCCGCTTGGGTGCCCTAATATGCTCAATGGCCTTGATCATGTCTGGATTTGCCTCGATACCATGCTGTCACACAAAGAACCCGAGAAGTTTGCAGGACGGAACGTCGAAGACATGCTTCTCACGGTTCAACTTGAGGTTGATCTTGCATAGATTTGCAAACGTCTCTTCCAGATCTTGTACAAGTGTCGCCATGTCTTTGGTTTTGACCACTATGTCATCCATATAAGCTTCCATATTTCTATGTAGCCGGGGCTCAAAACCAATCTGGACCGCACTTGCAAACATCGAGCCAGCACTCCTCAACCCAAAAGGCATCCATAAGAAGCAATATGTGCCACATGGGGTGATGAATGCTGTGTTCTCTTCGTCCTCTCTCACCATGAAGATTTGGTGGTACCCTGAGTAGGCGTCAACGAATGATAGCAGATCACACCCGGCCGTGGAGTCAACAATCTGGTCAATGCGTGGCAACGGGAAAGGGTCCTTGGGACAAGCCTTATTGATATCTATGTAGTCAATACACAGCCTCCACTTCCCATTCACCTTGCGCACTACTACCGGATTGGCCAACCACGTCGGATGGAGTACTCCTCTCACCAAGCCTGCCGCTTCCAACTTCCTGATCTCCTCCGTAATGAACTCCTGCCGTACAAAAGCTTGCTTCCTGGCCTTCTACTTGACGGGTCGCGCATGGGGACAGACAGCAAGATGGTGCTCAATCACCTCCCTGGGAACGCCGGGGATGTCGTATGCTTGCCATGCAAACACATCGACATTTGCCCGCAGGAAGGTCAAGAGCGCGCTTTCCTATTTGCTGTCCAGGGTGGAGCTTATGGTGAAAGCCCCTCCCGTGCCATCCTCCTCGATGGACACCCTCTTGGTCTCTGGTGGCACAGCTCTGGATTTCTTGCTCTTGCCGGTGGAGCTCTCTGGCACGTCCTCGACGGGAGCACAACACTCCGAAGAGGTGCGCTTGCCGGAGTGGCTGCGAGAGGTCTTGTCGGTCTTCCTCCCTGCCGGGGCTCCAGCGCAAGAACGAGTGCCTTGGCGGCAGTTGCTGCGACTGCTTCCCGGTAGAGTTGGTCGGCGCAGATCTGTGCATCCTTCTTGTCGGAGGGGACGGTGATGATGGTCATCGGCCCCGGCATCTTCAGCGTGTTGTAGGCATAGTGTGCCGCTGCCATAAACTTGGCTAGTGCCGAGCGGCCGAGAATCCCGTAGTAGGGCAAAGGGATCTCGGCTACATCGAAAACAATCCTCTCCGTCCTGTAGTTTAACTCGCCTCCAAACGTCACGGGAAGTGTGACCTTACCCTTCGGCTAGCTCCTCACCGGGTTGACCCCTTGAAATGTGCCCGTCTCGTCAAGGTCTCCATCAGGAATCTGCATCCTTTTGATCACAACGGGCGAGATCAAGTTCAGACCGGCCCTGCCTTCAACTAACATCTTCATCACCTTGAGGCTGTGCGTTGTTGGCGAGACCAACAACGAAAACACCCGACCACAGTCGTGCGGTCAGGGTGGTCCTCGGCGTCGAAAATGATAGGCGTGCTGGACCATTTCAGTGGCCTCTGAGCATCGAGGGATGGTTCCGTTGCTGTAATATCACGCGCCCACTGCTTGAGTTGGCGGTGAGAAGTGTGCAACGAGGCACCACTGTCGACGCACATGGCCTCCGTAGCCTTCTGGAACTCATGCTCGCTGGACTCGTCATCTTCGTCATAATCATCATCTTCTTGCTTCTTGTCTCGGCCCCGAGCAGGCCTCTCTTGCTGATTATCCTTGCCGCGACGGCCTCCTTGGCCGCCATGCTTCTTGCCAGACCCCTCGACACCATCCTGGCCCTTCTCCTTATCCCGCCTCTCATACTCGGCTTTTTGCGTCTCAACAAGCAGCTCGACTTGCCGGCAGTTCTGGAGATCGTGGCCCTTGGTGCGGTGGATCTTGCAATATTGCTTGTCAGAGCCCCCTGGCTTGTCGGCGTGCCCGAAAACTTCCTTGCCGGGGTCATCTGCCTTGGCCTTCTTGGCAGCGCCGGTGTCCTCAGATCCCTCGATGGCAAGCACGGTCTTGCCCTTGCGCTTCTTGTTGCGGCGCCGGCCCTTTTTCATCGGGGTGGCCGCGTCTTCGTCTGTGGAGTCAGTTTCCGCGCTGGCGTCTTCACCGGGGTACTTCCTCCCCTCTTCCGCTCGAGCGCACCTATCGTCCGGAACATAAAGTTCGGCCACATCCTTGACCTTGTTCATTGCCAGCTCTTCACGCATCTTGCGGTTGCGCACATTCTGATGGAATGCGCTGATCACGGCAGCGGGATGCACATCTAGGATGATGTATTGCACCCTCCTGAACCTCTGTACGTACTTGCGCAGGGTTTCACCTTCCTTCTGCGGGATGATATGAAAATCGCTTGCGTATCCATGAGCTTGGTGGCCTCCGGTAAAGGCGCCAACGAACTCATGGCACAAGTCCGACCAAGAAGAAATGGAATCCACCGGCAAGCGCATCAGCCATGACATGATATTGTGTTTGAGTGCCAGCGGGAAGTAATTGGCAAGCACCTTGTCGTCACGGGCTCCAGCAGCTTGCATCGCGATGTTGTAGATACTGAGGAACTCTGACGGGTGGGTTTTGCCGTTGTACTTCTCGCCAACGTCTGGGTTGAACATGCGGTGGGAGGGCCACTGGAACTACCGCAGCTCACGGGTAAAGGCCGGGCAAATCACCTCATAGGGTAGGTCGCTAGAGCCCCCCGGTGCTGGGTGGTCCATAGTGGCCCCCGCCCGCCTGTCTGACTGGTGGCGCGCATCGCGCCGGCGTTCGATGGTGGTTCGAGCGTCTTCACGGGCTCGCTCCCGAAGGACTTGGCGCTGATCGCGGTGGGTCTGTGATACGTCTCCAACATATCTATAATTTTCTATTGGTCCATATTATTATATTATCCATTTTGGATGTTAATGGGCTTTATTTTACACTTTTATATTATTTTTGGGACTAACCTATTAACCAGAGGCTCAGTCCAAATTGTTGTTTTTTTGCCTATTTTATTGTTTCGCAGAAAAGGAATATCAGACGGAGTCCAAACGGAATGAAACCTTCGGGAGCGTTATTTTTCGAACAAACGTGATCCATGGGACTTGGAGTGGATGTCAAGAAATAATCGAGGAGGCCACGAGGCAGGGGGCGCGCCTACCCCCTGGGCGCGCCCTCCACCCTCGTGGGCCCCTCGTTGCTCCACCGACCTACTTCTTCCTCCTAATATATCCATATACCCCAAGAACATCCAGGAGCACCACGAAACCCTATTTCCACCGCCGCAACCTTCTGTACCCAAGAGATCCCATCTTTGGGCCTTTTCCGGAGCTCCGCCGGAGGGGGCATTGATCACGGAGGGCCTCTACATCAACTCCATGGCCCCTCCGATGATGTGTGAGTAGTTTACTTCAGACCTTCGGGTCCATATCTAGTAGCTAGATGGCTTCTTCTCTCTCTTTGGATCTCAATACAAAGTTCTCCTCGATTCTCTTGGAGATCTATTCGATGTAATCTTCTTTTGCGGTGTGTTTGTCGAGATCCAATGAATTGTGGGTTTATGATCAAGTTTATCTATGAACAATATTTGAATCTCCTCTAAATTCTTTTATGTATGATTGGTTTATCTTTGCAAGTCTCTCTGAATTATCAGTTTGGTTTGGCCTACTAGACTGATCTTTCTTGCAATGGGACAAGTTCTTAGCTTTGGGTTCAATCTTGCGGTGCTCGTTCCCAGTGACAGAAAGGGAAACGACACGTATTGTATTGTTGCCATCAAGGATAAAAGGATGGGGTTTACATCATATTGCATGAGTTTATCCCTCTACATCATGTCATCTTGCTTAAGGCGTTACTCTGTTCTTATGAACTTAATACTCTAGATGCATGCTGGATAACGGTCGATGTGTGGAGTAATAATAGTAGATGCAGAATCGTTTCGGTCTACTTGTCTCGGACATGATGCCTATATACATGATCATACCTAGATATTCTCATAATTATTCTCTTTTCTATCAATTGCTCGACAGTAATTTGTCACCCACCGTAATACTTATGCTATCTCGAGAGAAGCCACTAGTGAAACCTATGGCCCCCGGGTCTATTCTCCATCATACAAGTTTCCAATCTATTTTATTTTGCAAACTTTACTTTCAATATATATCATAAAAATACCAAAAATATTTATCTTATTATTATCTCTATTAGATCTCACTCTTGCAAGTGGCTGTGAAGGGATTGACAACCCCTTTATCGCGTTGGTTGCGAGGTTCTTATTTGTTTGTGTAGGTACGACGTGACTCGCGTGTGGTCTCCTACTAGATTGATACCTTGGTTCTCCAAAACTGACGGAAATACTTACGCTGCTTTACTGCATTACCCTTTCCTCTTCAAGGGAAAACCAACACAGTGCTCAAGAGGTAGCAAGAAGGATTTCTGGCACCGTTGCCGGGGAGATCTACGCCAAGTCAAGACATACCAAGTACCCATTACAACTCTTATCCTTCGCATTACATTATTTGCCATTTGCCTCTCGTTTTCCTCTCCCCCACTTCACCCTTGCCGTTTTATTCACTCTCTTTTTTTGTTCCCCTTCCCCTTCTCTTTTTCAATTTTCCTCTTTTTCTTCTTCGCTTGGTTGCTTGTGTGTTGGATTGCTTGCTTGTCGGCTGTCGCTATGGCTCAAGATAATACTAAATTGTGTGTATTTGCTAATACCAACAATAATGATTTTATTATCACCCCGATTGCTCCTCTTACCGATGTTGAATCTTGTGAAATTGCTACTGCTTTGCTGAATCTTGTCATGAAAGATCCGTTTTCTAGCCTTCCTAGTGAAGATGCCGCTACCCATCTAAACAACTTTGTCGATTTATGTGATATGCAAAAGAAGAAAGATGTGGATAATGATATTGTTAAACTTAAGCTATTTCCTTTTTCACTTAGAGATCGTGCTAAAGCTTGGTTTTCGTCTTTGCCTAAAAATAGTATTGATTCATGGAATAAGTGCAAAGATGCTTTTATCTCTAAGTATTTTCCTCTCGCTAAGATCATCTCTCTTAGAAACGATATTATGAATTTCAAGCAACTTGATCATGAGCATGTTGCACAATCTTGGGAGAGGATGAAATTAATGATATGTAATTTCCCTACACATGGTTTGAATTTATGGATGATTATACAAAAAAATTATGTCGGATTGAATTTTGCTTCTAGAAATCTTTTAGATTCGGCTGCGGGGGGCACTTTTATGGAAATCACTTTAGGAGAACCTACCAAACTCCTAGATAATGTTATGGTTAATTATTATCAATGCCACACTGAAAGATCAACTAGTAAAAAGGTTCATGCAATTGAAGAGATTAATGTTTTGAGTGGAAAGATGGATGAACTTATGAAATTGTTTGCTAAAAAGAGTGCTCCTACTGATCCTAATGATATGCCATTCTCTACTTTGATTGAGAATAATAATGAATCTATGGATGTGAATTTTGTTGGTAGGAACAATTTTGGTAACAAGCGTATAGAGGTAATTTTAATTCTAGGTCGTTTCCTAGTAATTCCTCTAATAATTATGGCAATTCCTACAACAATTCTTATGGAAATTATAATAAGATGCCCTCTGATTTTGAATATAATATTAAAGAATTTATTACTTTGCAAAAGAGTTTCAATGCTTTGATTGAAGAAAAATCTCTTAAGATTGATGAGTTGGCTAGAAACATGGCTAGAATTACTCTTGATGTTGATTCTTTGAAACATAGATCTATTCCACCTAAGCATGATATCAATGAATCTCTCAAAGTCATGAGAATTTCCATTGGTGAGTGCAAAGAAAGAACCGCTAGGATGCGTGCTAAAAAAGATTGCTTCATAAAAGAGTATTCTTCTACTTTTCATGATAATAAGGATGAAGATCTAAAAGTGATTGATGTGTCCCGAATTAAATCTTTGTTTTGCAATATGAACCTTGATAATGATGGGACTGGAGATGAGTCAACGTTAGTTAGAAGGCGTCCCAAAAATTCGGAGTTTTTAGATCTTGATGCTAAAATTGTTAAAAGTGGGATTGAAGAGGTCAAAACTTTAAATAGCAACAAACCCACTATCTTGGATTTCAAGGAATTTAATTATGATAATTTCTCTTTGATAGATTTTATTTCCTTGTTGCAATCCATGCTAAATTCTCCTCATGCTTATAGTCAAAATAAAGCTTTTGCTAAACATATCGTTGATGCTTTGATGCAATCTTATGAAGAAAAACTTGAGTTGGAAGTTTCTATCCCTACAAAACTTTATGATGAGTGGGAACCTACAATTAAAATAAAAATTGAAGATCATGAATGCTATGCTTTGTGTGATTTGGGTGCTAGTGTTTCCATGATCCCAAAAACATTGTTTGATTTGCTAGGTTTCCGTGATTTTGATGATTGTTCTTTAAACTTGCACCTTGCGGATTCCACTATTAAGAAACATATGGGAAATATTAATGATGATCTTATTGTTGAAAATAGGAATTATGTAGATTTCATTGTTCTCGATATAGATTGCAATCCTTCATGTCCTATTATTCTTGGTAGACCTTTCCTTAGAATGATTGGTGCAATTATTGATATGAAGGAAGGGAATATTAAATTCCAATTTCCGTTAAGTAAAGGCATGGGACACTTACCTAGAAAGAAAATTAAATTACCATATGAATCTATTATGAGAGCCACTTATGGATTGCCTACCAAAGATGGCAATACCTAGATCTATCCTTGCTTTTATGCCTAGCTAGGGGCGTTAAACGATAGCGCTTGTTGGGAGGCAACCAAATTTTATTTTTATTCCTTGCTTTTTGATCCTGTTTAGTAATAAATAATTTATCTAGCCTCTATTTTTGTTGTGTTTTTTGTTTAATTAGTGTTTGTGCCAAGTAGAACCGTTGGGAAGACTTGGGGAAAGTCTTTTTGATCTTGCTATAAAAACAGAAACTTTAGCGCTCACGATAATTGCTGCCATTTTTTATTGGAGAGTGATATTTAGTTAGATATTTTTTAAGACGATTAATAGATAAATTCCTCACATCGAGCAATTTATTTTAGAATTTTTGGGGTTCCAGAAGTTTGCGTTAGTTACAGATTACTACAGACTGTTCTGTTTTTTGACAGATTCTTTTTTTCGTGTGTTGTTTGCTTATTTTGATGAATCTATGGCTAGTAAAAGAGTTTATAAACCATAGAGAAGTTGGAATACAGTATTTTTAACACCAATATAAATAAAGAATGAGTTCATTACAGTACCTTGAAGTGGTGTTTTCTTTTCTTTCGCTAACTGAGCTCACGAAGATTTTCTTTTAAGTTGTGTTGTGAAGTTTTCAAGTTTTGGGTAAAGATTTGATGGATTATGGAACAAGGAGTGGCAAGTGCCTAAGCTTGGGGATGCCCAAGGAACCCCAAGGTAAATCCAAGGACACCAAAAAGCCTAAGCTTGGGGATGCCCCAGAAGGCATCCCCTCTTTTGTCTTCGTTCATTGGTAACTTTACTTGGAGCTTTATTTTTATTCACCACATGGTATGTGTTTTGCTTGGAGCATCTTGTATGATTTGAGTCTTTGCTTTTTATTTTTCCACAATCATCTTTTCTGTACACACCATTTGAGAGAGACACACATGAATCAGAATTTATTAGAATACTCTATGTGCTTCACTTATATCTTTTGAGCTATATAGTTTTTGCTCTAGTGCTTCACTTATATCTTTTAGAGCACAGTGGTGGTTTTATTTTATAGAAAAATTGATATCTCATGCTTCACTTATATTATTTTGGGAGTCCTTTAGAACAACATGGCAATTTGCTTTTAGGCATAATAAAAACTTTCATATAAGTGCATTGAATACAAAGAGAAGTTTGATACTTGATGATTGTTTTGAGATATGGAGATGGTGATATTAGAGTCATGCTAGTTGAGTAGTTGTGAATTTGAGAAATACTTGTGTTGAAGTTTGTGATTCCCGTAGCATGCACGTATGGTGAACCGTTATGTGATGAAGTCAGAGCATGATTTATTTATTGATTGCCTTCCTTATGAGTGGCGGTCGGGGATGTGCGATGGTCTTTTCCTACCAATCTATCCCCCTAGGAGCATGCGCATAGTACTTTGTTTCGATAAATAATAGATTTTTGCAATAAGTATGTGAGTTCTTTATGACTAATGTTGAGTCCATGGATTATATGCACTCTCACCCTTCCACCATTGCTAGCCTCTCTAGTACCGCGCAACTTTCGCCGGTACCATAAACCCACCATATACCTTCCTCAAAACAGCCACCACACTTACCTATTATGGCATTTCCATAGCCATTACGAGATATATTGCCATGCAATTTTCCACCTTCTGTTTGTTATGACACGCTTCATCATTGTCATACTGCCATGCATGATCATGTAGTTGACATCATATCTGTGGCAAAGCCACCGTTCATATTTTTACATACATGTCACTCTTGATTAATTGCATATCCCGGTACACCACCGGAGGCATTCACATAGAGTCATATTTTGTTCTAAGTATGGAGTTGTAATTCTTGAGTTGTAAGTAAAAAGAAGTGTGATGATCATCATTATTAGAGCATTGTCCCAGTGAGGAAAGGATGATGGAGACTATGATTCCCCCACAAGTCGGGATGAGACTCCGGGTGAAAAAAAGAGAGAAAAGAGGCCAAAAAATAAGAAGGCCCAAATAAAAAATTGAGAGAAAAAGAGAGAAGGGGCAATGTTACTATCCTTTTTCCACACTTGTGCTTCAAAGTAGCACCATGATCTTCATGATAGAGAGTCTCCTATGTTGTCACTTTCATAAACTAGTGGGAATTTTACATTATAGAACTTGGCTTGTATATTCCAATGATAGGCTTCCTTAAATTGCCCTAGGTCTTCGTGAGCAAGCAAGTTGGATAAACACCCACTTAGTTTCTTTTGTTGAGCTTTCATACACTTATAGCTGTAGTGCATCCGTTGCATGGCAATCACTACTCACTTACATTGATATCTATTGATGGGTATCTCCATAGCCCATTGATACGCCTAGTTGATGTGAGACTATCTTGTCCTTTTTGTCTTCTCCACAACCACCATTCTATTCCACATAGTGTTATCTCCATGGCTCACGCTCATATATTGCGTGAAGATTGAAAAAGTTTGAGAACATCAAAGCTATGAAACAATTGTTTGGCTTGTCATTGGGTTTGTGCATGATTTAATATTTTGTGTGGTGAAGATAGAGCATAGCCAGACTATATGATTTTGTAGGGATAACTTTTTTGGCCATGTTATTTTGAGAAGACATAATTGCTTAGTTAGTATGCTTGAAGTATTATTATTTCTATGTCAATATTAAAATTTTATCTTGAATCTTTCGGATCTGAACATTCATGCCACAATAAAGAAAAATTACATTGAGAAATATGTGAGGAAGCATTCCACATCAAAAATTCTGTTTTCATTATTTACCTACTCGAGGACGAGCAGGAATTAAGCTTGGGGATGCTTGATACGTCTCCAACGTATCTATAATTTTTTATTGTTCAATGCTATTATATTATCTGTTTTGGATGTTAATGGGATTTATTTTACACTTTTATATTATTTTTGGGACTAACCTATTAACCGGAGGCCCAGCCCAAATTATTGTTTTTTTGCCTATTTTAGTGTTTCGCAGAAAAGGAATATCAGACGGAGTCCAAACAGAATGAAACCTTCGGGAGCGTTATTTTTGGAACAAACGTGATCCATGGGACTTGGAGTGGACGTCAAGAAACAATCGAGGAGGCCACGAGGCAAGGGGCCTATCCCCCTAGGCGCGCCCTCCACCCTCGTGGGCCCCTCGTTGCTCCACCGACCTACTTCTTCCTCCTATATATATATATCCATATATCCCGAGAACATCCAGGGGCACCACAGAACCTTATTTCTGCCGCCACAACCTTCTGTACCCAGGAGATCCCGTCTTAGGGCCTTTTCTGGAGCTCCGCTGGAGGGGGCATTGATCATGGAGGGCCTCTACATCAACTTCATGGCCCCTCCGATGATGCATGAGTAGTTTACTTCAGACCTTCGGGTCCATATCTAGTAACTAGATGGCTTCTTCTCTATCTTTGGATCTCAATACAAAGTTCTCCTCGATTCGCTTGGAGATCTATTCGATGTAATCTTCTTTTGCACTGTGTTTGTCGAGATCCGATGAATTGTGGGTTTATGATCAAGTTTATCTATGAACAAGATTTGAATCTCCTCTGAATTCTTTTATGTATGATTGGTTTATCTTTCCAAGTCTCTTCGAATTATTAGTTTGGTTTGGCCTACTAGATTGATCTTTCTTGCAATGGGAGAAGTGCTTAGCTTTGGGTTCAATCTTGCGATGCTTGATCCCAGTGACAGAAAGGGAAACGACACATATTGTATTGTTGCCATCGAGGATAAAAAGATGGGGTTTACATCATATTGCATGAATTTATCCCTCTACATCATGTCATCTTTCTTAAGGCGTTGCTCTGTTCTTATGAACTTTATACTGTAGATGCATGCTGGATAGCGGTTGATGTGTGGAGTAATAATAGTAGATGCAGAATCGTTTCGGTCTACTTGTCTCGGACGTGATGCCTATATACATGATCATACCTAGATATTCTCATAATTATTCTCTTTTCTATCAATTGCTCGACAGTAATTTGTCACCCACCGTAATACTTATGCTATCTTGAGAGAAGCCACTAGTGAAACCTATGGCCCCCGGGTCTATTCTCCATCATACAAGTTTCCAATCTATTATATTTTGCAATCTTTACTTTCAATATATATCATAAAAATACCAAAAATATTTATCTTATTATTATTATCTCTATTAGATCTCACTCTTGCAAGTGGCCGTGAAGGGATTGACAACCCCTTTATTGTGTTGGTTGCGAGGTTCTTATTTGTTTGTGTAGGTACGAGGTGACTCGTGCATGGTCTCCTACTGGATTGATACCTTGGTTCTCAAAAACTGAGGGAAATACTTACGCTACTTTACTGCATTACCCTTTCCTATTCAAGGGAAAACCAACGCAGTGCTCAAGAGGTAGCAGTCCGTGGGTCGGACAACGCTAAGGAAATGTTATCACAAGCGCCGTCACGACGGATCGACACCCGCGATGGCTGGCGTGGAGGAGGAGAGTGCACCGTGGCTGTAGCGCCCCTGATCCTTCCACCACTAGCATGCGGCGGCTCGATAGAGCGCTGGCCAAAGGGCCCCACCGGTCGTGGCTCATCTTTGTTGGCAACATGCATGGATGGTGGCTCGATAGAGCGCCGACGAGGCTTCGGATGGTGGCTCTGCACTCATTGAGTTTCTCCGCAGTAGGAAGAAAGTCGAGGAGGAACTGCACGCGTGCCAAAGCTTCCACTGGCGTGGGTGGTGGCGAAAGCTGCGTGGACTGTGATGCGCTCCGACTTCTAACCACGTTAGAAGGAGCTCTATCACGGCCCGGCGGCTGTACGCTATTTTCGCCAGCACTTCAGCGCGCATGTTGGGCTTCTACGTCCCGCGAATGATGCACAGGACTCTTCCCACGACGGTGCCCAGGGTCGCCAGCGTGGTGACGCTGCTCTTTGCGCTCAACCTGGGAAGAGCGCGTCGGGGGCGTTGGTGTAGGTGCCTCGGAAGTCGCTGCGCCACCCGTGGGTGGCATGATGCCCCCCTGGAGGGCCCTGCGCCGCCTACGGGGGGCCTAGCTCCGTCTTTGGATTTGGTGGCGTGTGGGACGTCATCTCGCGCACGAACGATGCCGCTCACCAGGCTTTGGGTGCCAAAGCGATGCGGGTGTTCGCGAGCCGCGCCTCGGCTTCCGTCCGCGACCGCCCCACCACTCGCCCGCACTGGTACGGGCCGTTCGGCCCTCGATGAGCCGATCACCGTGATCGTCTTATTCTTGGGAGCCATGGCGATGAAGAACTGCTAAACTAACTGCTAGACTGGATTCACACAACTGCGCACCCCCTACCTGGTGCGCCAGAGATGTCGGTGGGAAATGACACCTATGGGGTCACTGGGATCCCTTCTACCGTTGGCGGGCGCGGGGTTGTGCAAAGAGCAGGTCTGGCGGTCAGCACACAAATCGTTTACCCAGGTTCGGGCCACGGAGACACGTAAAACCCTAGTCCTACTTTGATGTGTATTTAGGTGTTCTTGTGTTTTTAACTAGCTGCAGTAGCTCTCTAGTCCAAAAGATCTGAATCCCCCTCCAGTACACCTCATGCCTCCTTTTATAGACAAAAGGGGTTACCACAGTGGTACACCAGAGGTGGAAAGGTGTACAGGGGCTGAGTCTATCCCCTGGCATCTCCGGACAAATGCATTTAATGTGCTACCAACGTGCCCCTATTGCTTTATTGGGGACGGCAAAGAAGCTCGTCCCAGCTATCGTCGCCTCACCTGGCTCCGACGCGCGTCCAAGCTGATGAGGCGTTGTAGCGCCACGTTGGCTGGCTGCTGGGCTGGCGCGGTTGTGGAGCCTTCATGAAGATCTGCATGCCACCACGCAGGTGCTTGCTGAGTTGGTGTAGAGGCCGCGCGCTGCCACACAGATGCCTGCCCAGCTGGTCGAGCTGGCAGCTGTATGGGAGTGGCGGTGGAGGCTTTGGTAGACACGGCCCTGGCTGTGGCCCCGTGGGCGTCCGGCAAGGGTCTCACTGTGGCACCGCGGTCGTCCCCGACAAGGGTCTTGCCGGGGGTCTCGTGGATCTCCTTGGCAAGGATCTCACCAAGGATCGTCGTCTTCTGGTTTCCATCTGATCTTGTGTGTCTATGATCTCTACAAAGATCTGCATGCCTCCACGGAGGTGCCTCCCGAGCCTTGGTTCCAGTATGGCGTGGGAACCCCTTGGGCCCAAGGGTGGCGCGCTCTACTGGCGTTAGGCAAGTTGCCCTGGCAAAGATCTTGCCGAGGCAGCGGAAGCCACCCCAGCAAGAGTCTTGTCGGGGGGTCCACCTCGCCCTCTTCCTCTCTTTGTGTCTCTGGTCTTGCCATTGCTTTGGCCGTCTTGTGCTCCGGCATCCCACCTCTGCTCTGCTTAGTGTGGCCGTGGGCGCGGCTCTGACTGCCCGTGCACAAGTAAAGGGGTGCAAAAGGAGAGCCCATACTTTTGTACACCGACAACTGGTGTTCGGCTTGAGTTGCCGTTTTGTCCCGGCCACGTGGTGGTCGGTCAGCCATGTTACGAGCTGATGGTACATGATCAAGTGCCTTGTCATCGAATTGAGGTAGCAGTTTCGCTTCGGGTAACTTTTGGTTGGGCGCTCGAGTCCATATTCCTCGGCTGCCAGGACATTACTCCACCTGTCGTTGAGTAGGTCTTGATCATCTTGAAGCTGCTGCTGCTTCTTTTTTAGCCTCCTTGCAGTGGCAATTAGCCGGTGCTTAAAGCGCTCCTGCTCGAGGGGTTCCTCAGGCACGATAAAGTTTTCGTTGCCGAGGCTCACCTCATCCTCGGAGAGTGGAAGATAATTACTGTCCTTCGAGTCTTCGTTTACGGCCTATTCATCAGGGCTAACCTGCCCATCTTCCTGATCGTCCTGTTCGAGGGTTGGCTTGACGGGGTCTTCTTGGTCTTCGGCGGCGTCCGGAGCATTGTTGTCTCTCGTGCCGGTATCACTGTCTTTTCCACGGCGTGATTTAGAGCGGCGCCGCTGACGTCGGCGCTTTGACTGTATCTCAGGAGGTTTATCCTCGACTAGATCTTTATCATTATCGCCATTACCCTCTTTGGGTGTATCCACCATGTACATGTCATACGAAGAGGTAGCCATCCAGCGTCTGGTAAATGGCGGATTTTGGGCCTGCTCTTCTCCGGCATCATCGTCCATACTGTCGATGTCTTCGGAGCCGTAATCGAGCATGTCAATTAAGTCTTCGGCAGCGTCTATGAAGTGGGAGGTGGGTGGGACGTAAAATTCCCCGCTCTCAGCCCCTAGTCCGGGCTGGGCGTAGTTTGGACATTGCTCCCCTATAATGATGAGGGATCACATCAAGTCTAGAGCCTCGCTTAAAGGCGAGGTTTGGCCAGGGAGAAGAGAGTCTGTGGAGTACGGCGGGAAGGAGACTCCTTGGACTAGCTCACACGATGTTGACTCCATGGGTTCGGAGCTAGTCTCCGGAGAAGGGTCCGGCTTCATGATGGTTGCCAGCTACACTAGTTCCTCCGGCTCTCCCGTACTGGGCTTAGTGGCCGCAGATAGTCTGGCGGGCTCAAGAATCCCATCTTCGGACCCGGCGATGTGCTACGGATCTAAGGCCAGAGCGGAGGTTGGGGTCGTGAACCCTTGGAAGATCAAGTCTCCTCGGATATCAGCGACATAGTCCAGATTTCCAAAACAATCTGGTGACCTGGGGCGTAGCTGTCGATCTGCTCTAGATGGCCAAGCGAGTTGGCCCGCAGTGTGAAGCCGCCGAACACAAAGATCTGGCCGGGGAGAAAGACCTCCCTTAGGACAACATTGTTGTGGATGATGGATGAGGCCATCGAACCTTCTGGCGACGATACAACAGAACTCTCATATTTTTCTACGTCTTAATAGGCCATTGCATACCTTGCTCATCCTCTAGTTGTTTCTTCACATGGCCGAGCTCTTCCTCGACCCGCTCCAGACTCTGCTTCAGTTTGGAGACTTCGACAGAATGGGAAGTCGCAGCCAGCATCGACGCCTGCTTATGCACATAGACACATATGATTAGTCTCCTGCAAAAATTATTTGATCCTTTGTCCGACTTTACTTTTCGAATATCGGGCAGAGTCTCAGGGGCTACCGTCTATACTATGACATCCTTTTTGCATAATTAAGTCGCATACCTCAAAGCCTGTTAAAAGGCTGGTGCAGGCTTCGGCCAGTCTGCTCTTAGTGGACTGAACCCTCTCAATGAAAGCACCAATGTCGGTGTCAAAACAGGAGGATCTCGGGTAGGGGGTCCCGAACTGTGCGCCTAAGGTCGATGGTAATAGGAGACAGGGGACACGATGTTTACCCAGGTTCGGGCCCTCTTGATGGAGGTAATACCCTACTTCCTGCTTGATTGATCTTGATGAATATGAGGATTACAAGAGTTGATCTACCACGAGATCGTAATGGCTAAACCCTAGATGACTAGCCTGTATGATTGTGATTGCCTCTACAAACTAAACCCTCCAGTTTATATAGACACCGGATAGGCCTAGGGTTGTACAAAGTCGGTTTACAGAGGAAGGAATCTTCATATCCAAACGCCAAGCTTGCCTTCCATGCAAAGGAGAGTCCCATCCGGACACTGGAGGAAGCCTTTTGTCTCGTATCTTCATGGCCCATCAGTCCGTCCCATGTCACATAGCCCGGACGCTCGAGGACCCCTTAATCTAGGACTCCCTCACCCACCAGGTGGGCACAACCCACCTGGGTGCACCAGGGAGCCCATGCGCGCCCTGGTGGGTTGTGCTCCCCTCGGCCCACCTCCGGTGCCCATCTTCTGGTATATAAGTCATTTTGACCTAGAAAAAAAAAATAAGGAGATGACTTTCGGGACAGAGCGCTGCCGTCTCAAGGTGGAACTTGGGTAGGAGCACTTTTTCCCTTCAGCGGAGCGATTCCGCCGGGGGAACTTCCCTCCCGGAGGGGGAAATCATCGTCACCATCATCACAAACAACTCTCCCATCTTAGGGAGAGCAATCTCCATCAACATATTTAACAAAACCATATCCTCTCAAACGCTAGTTCATCTCTTGTGTTCAATCTTTGTACCAGAACTATAGATTGGTGCTTGTGGGTGACTAGTAGTGTTGATTACATCATGTAGTTGATTACTATATGGTTTATTTGGTGGAAGATTGTATGTTCAGATCCACTAGGCTATTTAATACCCCTCTGGTCATGAGCATGTTTATCACTTGTGAGTAGTTACTTTTGTTTTTGAGGTAACGGGAGAAATCGTGTTGCAAGTAATCATGTGAACTTGAACAATGATAATATATTAGCATGACTACTTCATAAATTATAGATATGTTGGAGACGTATCATTGCACATCCAATTGGGACATATCTCGTCCTAGAGAAAGCAATGCAGGAACAAACCCCTGGGGCCCAAAGAATAAACACATAATGGCTGAAGTGAGGAAAACACTGAATTACTTCATCGAGCCCTTCGGGAGATTCAAGGCTCGAGGGATCTATTCATGGTTATATTGGAAAACTCCACTTCATCACCACTACCTTCTTCTTCATCACCAAAAGAAAATTGAGTATCGGGTATGGGCACTCCCCTTGGCTTCCGCCATGCTTGGGGGAGGTGCCCCTGTATCGTACCATACCCACTATATTTTGCCTTTACTTATCTTAGTTCGATCCATAGTTATCTTTTGCTTTAGATGAACAAAAGTTTAGTTCGATCCTTTCTTTTCGAGAGTTTTCTTAGTGATCTATCCTTGTAATCGTGTGCAAGATATATAATAAAGTTTAGTTCGAGTTTTTGCTTTCTTTACTTTCATGTTCCAATAAAAAGAAAGGAAATAAATGAAAAAGATCATATGTTAATCTTTTGATAACTAATAACACCACATAGGGAAAAGTATAAGTAGAAATTTTTATTAGAGATTGACAAACATAGCATTGGTCAATGGTGCAATTCATGAAAGAATAAATAGGGGAAGAGAAGATTCACATATAAATACACTATCTTGGAAATCTTTTGTGATTGTGAGCCCCCATCAAAATATTATATGCCAAATTTTTTGACGTTGGACAACAAAGACAACGTAATGATTTATGTTTGTTCATATTCACATAGAAGTTATATTGTCATAGATCCCTCAACATGTGGTGCTTACCCCCATCTTTGCTAGCCAAAAATTCCGCACTAAGTAGAGATACTACTTGTGCATCCAAAAACCCTTAAACCCAAATCTTATTTTCAAGAGTCCACCATATCTACCTAGGGATTGAGCAAGATCCTTCAAGTAAGTTGTCATCGGTGCAATAAGGCAATAAAAATTACTTCTAAAAGTGTGAGATCATTTGGTGTAAGAGAAAATTGAGCTTTGTATGTACTTGGGATGGTGAAGAATAAAAGTGACAGACTGCATAATAAAGGTTGCCTTCACAAGGGGCAATACAACGTGACATTCTTTTGCACTAAGGGGTTGAGCATACAAACAAATAAGCACATGGCAACCTCTGCTTCCCTCTGCGAAGGGCCTATCTTTTACTTTTATGTATTTACTTTTATGCAAGAGTTAAAGTTTTCTCTCTATTCCTTTTTATTTTTATCCTTTGGCAAGCATCATGTGGTGAGGACATATCTAGGCATATATGTCTAGTTGAATATGGGTAGCATAAGTTATTATTGTTGGCATCACCCTTGAGGTGAATATGTTGGGAGGTGAAACTATAAGCCCCTATCTTTCTATGTGTCTGGTTGAAACGGTTTGCTCATGTGTATGCGGTGAGTGTTAGCAATCATAGAAGACTATATGATGGTTGAGTATGTGGACTTTCCTAAAGGCTCCTATACATGACCCTTCCTGAAAAGATGATGAATTGTAGTTGCAAAGTTGACTAAGAACATAGTTTGCTGGTTTCTAATAGAGTTTATGCTTTATACTTCGATAGAGTGATGAATTGTTACTTATTCATGAGAAGACTATGATAAAAGTTCTATGATAAAAGTTCTATGATAAAAGTTCTATGATAAAAGTTCTATGATAAAAGTGTTATGTTAAAGTTTGTTGCTGTTATAATAATTTACATGATGCTTCTATGTCCGTATTTTGTTTTTATCGACACCTCTCTCTCTCTCTCTAAGCATGTGGACATTTTTTCGATTTTGGTTTTCGCCTGAGGACAAGCAAGGTCTAAGCTTGGGGGAGTTGATACATCCATTTTGCATCATGTTTTCCTGCTGTTATTTATTATGTTTTTATGCATAGTAATGCTTTTTGGAGTAATTCTAAGGCCTTTTCTCTCATAATACACAAGGTACACACAAAGAGGGAGAATTCCAGCAACTAGAAATCTAAACCTGGAAAAGCTACGTCAGGCTACCTATTCTGCACAACTCCAAACAAGCTGAAACTTTGCAGAGATTTTTTATGGATTATATGAGGAATATTGGAGCCAATAAGTACCACAGGGGGCCCACCAAGTGGGCACAACCCACCTGGACGCGCTAGGGAGCCAAGGCGTGCCCTGGTGGGTTGTGGTCCCCTCGGCCCACCTCCGGTGCCCATCTTCTGGTATATAAGTCATTTTGACCTAGAAAAAATAAGGAGAGGACTTTCGGGACGGAGCGCCACCGTCTCGAGGCGGAACTTTGACAGGAGCACTTTTGCCCTCTGGCAGAGCGATTCCGTCGGGGGAACTTCCCTCTCGGAGGGGGAAATCATCGTCATCATCATCACCAACAACTCTCCCATCTTGGGGAGAGCAATATTCAAAAACACCATCTCCTCTCAAACCCTAGTTCATCTTTTGTGTTCAATCTTTGTACTGGAACTGTAGATTGGTGCTTGTGGGTGATTAGTAGTGTTGATTACATCTTGTAGTTGATTGCTATATGGTTTATTTGGTGGAAGATTATATGTTCAGATCCATTATCCTATTTAATACCCCTCTGATCTTGAGCATGTTTATCACTTGTGAGTAGTTACTTTTGTTCTTAAGGTCATGGGAGAAATCATGTTGCAAGTAATCATGTGAACTTGTTATGTGTTCGATATTTTGATAGTATGTATGTTGTGATTCCCTTAGTGGTGTCATGTGAACATCGACTACATGACACTTCACCATATTTTGGGCCTAAGGGAATGCATTGTGGAGTAGTCATTAGATGATGGGTTGCGAGAGTGACATAACCTTAAACCCTAGTTTATGCGCTATTCCGTAAGGGACCGAGTGGATCCAAAAGTTTAATGGTATGGTTAGAATTTATTCTTAATACGTTTCTCGTAGTTGCGGGTGCTTGCGAGGGGGTTAATCATAAGTAGGAGGTTTGCTCAAGTAAGAACAACATCTAAGCACCGGTCCACCTACATATCAAATTATCAAAGTAGCGAATATGAATTGAATCAACATGATGGAAGTGACTAGATGAAATTCCCGTGTACCCTCAAGAACGCTTTGCTTATTGCACGAGACCTTTTTGGCCTATCCTTTGTCTCAAAAGGATTGGGCTACCTTGCCGCACTTTTGCTACTACAATCGTTACTTGCTCGTTACAAATTATCTTGCTATCAAACTACTTTGTTACCTACAATTTCAGCACTTGCAGACATTACCTTGCTGAAAACCACTTGTCATTTTCTTCTGCTTCTTGATAACCCGCAATTATAGGGGATCGCAACAGTTTTCGAGGGTAGAGTATTCAACCCAAATTTATACATTCGCCACAAGGGGGGCAAAGAATATTTGAAGGCATTAGCAGCTGAGTTGTCAATTCAACGACACCTAGAGATTAAGTATCTGCAGCAAAGTGATCAATAGCAAAGTAGTTTGATAGTTTTGATAGTAGTAGTAGCAGCAATAGTGACAGTAACAGTGATAGCAGTAATTTTGTAGCAAGTGTAACAGTGATGATAGCAGTAGTAACTTAGCAGAAACAATATGGAAAATTTTGTAGGCATTGGATCGGTGACTTGTTGGATGATATTCATCATGTGATAGTTATAACCTACGGCGATACGGCACTAGCTCCAGTTCATCGATATAATGTTGGCATGTATTCCGTAAATAGTCATACATGCTTTATTAAAAGAACTGCATGACATCTTTTGTCCTACCCTCCTGTGGCAGCGGGGTCCATATTGGAAACTAAGGGATATTAAGGCCTCCTTTTAATAGAGAACCAGAACAAAGCATTAACACATAGTGAATACATGAACTCCTCAAACTACGGTCATCACTGGGAGTGGGCCCGATTTTTGTCACTCCAGGGTTGCCGGATCATAACACGTAGTAGGTGACTATAACTTGCAAGATCGGATCTAGAACATGGATATAATGATGACAACATAAACTGTTCAGATCTGAAAGCATGGCACCCCTGCCCAAAGTGTCAAGCATTAAGCATGGCAAAGTCATAGCAACATCAATTTAAGAACATAATGGATACTAGGGATCAAGCCCTATCAAAACTAACTCGATTACATGATGAATCTCACCCAACTCCTCACCGACCAGCGAGCCTACAAAGGAATTACTCACTCCCGGTGGGGAGCATCATGGAATTGGCGATGGAGAAGGGTTGGTGATGACGAAGAACGAAGATCCCCCTCTTCGGAACCCCAAACGGACTCCAGATCCGCCCTCCTGAGGAAGAACATGGCTTGGCGGCGGCTCCGTCCCGTGGATCGCGATAATTCTTTCTCCCTGATTTTTTTCTCCGAAAATAGGAATTTATAGTGTCAGGGTTGAGGTCTACGGGGCCACCAGGTGAGGACACCCCACCTGGGCGCGCTAGGAGAGGGGGATGCGCCCTGGTGGGTTGTGTCCACCCAGGTGCCCCTCTCCTGCAGGTCTTGGCTCTAGAAATTCTTATTATCGATATAAAAATCCTCGCAAAGTTTCGTTCCATTCCTAGAACTTTTATTTCTGCACAAAAACAACACCATGGTAGTTCTGTTGAAAACAGCGTCAGTCCGGGGTTGGTTTCATTCAAATCATGCAAATTAGAGTCCAAAACAAGAGGAAAAGCATGAGAAAAAGTAGATATGTTGGAGAAGTATCAACTCCCCCAAGCTTAAACCTTTGCTTGTCCTCAAGCAATTCAATTGATACTGAAAGTGAGAAAGATAAACTTTTATGGACTCTTCTGCTCTTGTTTGCATAAATAAGCTTAAACAACACCCAGGTTTTCAGCCAGCATTATAACTAATCATGTCGACAATAACTCCTAAAGATTATAATGACTCATATCAATGACATAATTAGCTAGCAAGCAATAATAAGATATCTCAAACAACAACACGTTGTCAAAACGACTATGATATAATATGACAATAGTGGTATCTCTCTAGCCCTTTCTGAGACCGCAAAACATAAATGAAGAGCACCTCCAAAGTTCAAGAAGCGACTAAACATTGTAATTCATGGTAGAAAAGATCTAGTCATGATGCACCCAACATTAGCTACACACAATGCATAAATCATGACAACTGTGCTCTACTCAGTTTCTGGCGCTTGTTTTAGAAGGTGATGCACAACATAAAAGTAAATAGAAAGTCCCTTCGCAGAGGGAAGCAGTGATTTGCAGAGGTGCCACAACTCATTTTTTTAAACAGAGATAAATGATATTTTCAGACATGCACCCTTCTCATTCACTTCACGACCATCAGTTATCAATATCTCCCATGCTAAAGGGGCTAGTGGCAGTTCCCAAGCGATAAAAGTAAAGGTTTACCCCCCTCCACTAACAATCACATTCCACGGCTTGTTTGAAACAACGGGTGTCGTCCAAACCAACAACAGTCTCGGGGGAGTTTTGTTTAATTATTTGCATTTTTGAGTTCAGGACCGGAAATCCCTATTACTGCCCTTTTCTCATGCGATGGCGAGTGAATAAACACTCGACCTGAGAATAACCCGCTTAGCATGGAAGATACCGACCACCTCCTGTCGTTCCATGAACGATCCAGGAACACAAAACGGATAATTTTTTAGAAGTTTTTAGAGGTGGCACATGCAAATTTACTTAGGACATCAGGGTAATACTGTATATAGGTAGGTATGGTGGACTCATCTGGAATAACTTTGGGTTTAAGATTTTTGATGTACAAGCAGAATCCCCACTTAGTACAGGCGAAGGCTAGAAATTTAGATTAAGAAGCGGCCAGCTAGAGAGCAACAACGATCATAACCATGCATTATGCACAAGTAACATTGGACACTACCATGAGTAGGATATGAACACCATGAACATAAACATTATAGAGGCTATGTTGGTTTTGATTCAACTACATGCATGAACATGTACCAAGTCAAGCCACTTGAACATTCAGAGGAGGATACCATATCATCATACTACATCACAATCATTTTAACGCTATGTTGATATCCTAGATAAATCATTATTAACTCCTAGCTACTTATGCATGGCATGAGAAACTATAATCTCTAATTGTCATTGCAAACATGTTTAATCATAATGGCCTGAATCATGGATAATAGGTTAAAAATATTTACACAAAAAGAAAAAGTCGAGTTCATACCAGTTAATCTTTGCCACGGCCAGTTCATCGAATATCGTCATTATTGCCTTTCACTTGCACGATAGAATGATATGAAAATAATAATAGTGCAAGAGTGCCATGGACTAAGCTGGAATCTACAAAACATTTTATTCAACAGGAGAAGACAAGGTAAATTGTGCTCTTTATTAGTTCAACAATTATTCATATGAGAGCCACTCAACATTTTCATCGTGGTTCTCTCCTTGGTACAACTCAAATAAAAAGAAAACAAATTCAGAGAAACACACTAAAACATTTTTGGAGTTTTTGGTTTTCTTTAGCAAGCAAATAAGGGAAAAGCAAAAATGAGAAAAAACTATTTACACGGGAAAGCTCCCAACAAGCAAAAGAAGAACAAGGAAATCTTTTTGGGTTTTCTTTTTAATGTTACTACTAAGCATGCATAGAAAGTAAACTAGCTACAACTAATTTAATTTTGTTTTTTCTAAAGTTTTTCAAACACACAAGAAGAAAGTAAGAAAATAAATCTAAGCATGGATGATACAATGAAAGAGTGTGAACACCGACAAATAGAATGATATGTAGACATAAATGTAATGTTCGTGAGTGAGGGAGTCCTGGATTAGGGGGTCTCCGGACAGCCGGACTATATCCTTTGGCCGGACTGTTAGACTATGAAGATACAAGATTAAAGACTTCGTCTCGTGTCCGGATGGGACTCTACATGGCGTGGAAGGCAAGCTAGGCAATACGGATATGTATATCTCCTCCTTTGTAACCGACCTTGTGTAACCCCAGCCCTTTCCGGTGTCTATATAAACCGGAGGGTTTTAGTCCGTAGGACAACATACAATCATACCATAGGCTAGCTTCTAGGGTTTAGCCTCTTCGATCTCGTGGTAGATCAACTCTTGTAATACCCATATCATCAAGAATAAATCAAGCAGGACGTAGGGTTTTACCTCCATCAAGAGGGCCCGAACCTGGGTAAAACATCATGTCTCCTGCCTCCTGTTACCATTCACCTTAGACGCAGACTTCGGGACCCCCTACCCGAGATCCGCCGGTTTTGACACCGACATTGGTGCTTTCATTGAGAGTTCCTCTGTGTCGTTGCCATTAGGCTTGATGGCTCCTACGATCATCGAAAATTTGCCGCAGCAATACAACCTATAGAGGAGTAACGCCAGGCCCAGGGGCTCATTGCATGGGCTCCCTGCTACTCGAAGTTGTATTCGGCTTCCCCGACAACTTCCGTAGCGAAAATTTAACCTTCCACATTGCTCCGTTCCAAAGTGGCCATCAAGCACTACTTGGACGTGAAGCTTTCACTCGCTTTAACGCAATACCGCATTACGCTTCCCTCACGCTTAAGATGCCCGGTCCACGTGGCATCATTACAGTAAATGGAAATATTGAGCGATCCCTCCGCACCGAAGAGAGTGTGGCTGCCTTGACAGCCGCACACTAAAACGGCCTCACCAACTAAAGCATTTGATAGGTCGTCAAGACCACGGACATGGTTAGACGAGTCCGACGCAGCTATATATAATTCATACAAGTTTGATGAACACACCCCTATTACAAATACAAGGGGCTCAACGCGCGCAGACAAGTGGCAATTTTTACTCATCTTGAACTGTACATGGTTTTTTTAAACCTACTTTTTTGCACGACAACTTTTCACCTAAGTTCCTCTCTTTTACAGATGACCATCGTGCTACACCCGTCCAGAATACGGCACAAGGCGCAGACATGCAGCAGGGACCCGTTCAAAGGATTCTTTTTAGATTAAGACCCTGCATCAACCTTTTTTACTCTCTCTGGTTGATACACATCCCTCAGATTCTCAGTACAATTCAGAAGGATGCTGACGTCTTGGCATGTGGCCACGTCAGAACAATGCACATACCTGGACAACGGGGGCTTCTTACAAAGGGCACTGTTTAGGCCCAGTTTACACCATAAAGACTGAATACCTTAGGGAGTGTTCGGCATCGCGAATTTGGCCTTATATGCATCAGCTCCGAATCATGTCTTTGGTCAAATGTTGGGTTTGCCCGGCTCCTGTGTTTTGGTGCCTTACGTTCCGCTCTATCGGCTAAGGCAGCACCAGGAGAACTACTGCGATTGTGCCCTGGTTCATCCGGACGAGCACCTCAGTAGAGAAATCCGAAAACTGACTGTCATGATATAGCGCGAGATTGGTCAACCACTCGATGACCTATCGGAATCTTAGAATTCCTTCGCCTTAACAAAGGGTCATTTCCCGGCCGGGCATGTACGCACCCCGAATTCGGGTGAGTGTGGAGCCACCAGGGGCTATATAGTAGCCCCACTGTCAAAATCCTATGGCTAAGTGAATGTGTTAAAGCATTATAGTCCGGTTGCCGCGCTATCACCTCCTTATTAGGACCAAGACGTTGGATTAAGTGTGAATACGCATCTTCTGCGAACACCCCCGCATTATATGGGTCGGGTGGTAGGTGCGACATATGCTAATGGGTGGCTTATCATTGTGGGAGCCAGTAAGACATCGCCGGTGCTTGGAAGCGGGATGAGGCGAGGACATGCACGCCGGCGAATCTTACCCAGCTTCAGGGCTCTCCGTGGAGATAACACCCCTACTGCTGCTCTGCAGGGTCTCCGCATGATCACTAGATGAACAAGTGGCTACAAGATGCTCCTTGAGCTGTTTTGCGAGAGGAGGAAGAAGGGCACGACTCTCTCTCTTCTCCTCCCTATATGGTGTCTAAAACTAGCACGGATGCACCCTTTGCATGGGTGCCCCGGGGGGTTTATATAGGCCCACCCCCGGGGGTACAATGGTAATCCGGCTGGGCGCGGGCCCTAGCCGTCTGTGACTACGCTCGCCGGCTTCTATGCCGATTGCTGGGGCCCGCCGGCTGTGGGTCCCGCCGGCTGCCAACTCCTTGGTCAACAGGCAGGCCCCACTTCCAAGGGTCTTGTCGGTGGCTAGTTACTGTTGCCTCAACCTGATGACGAGGGCTTCGTCGAGGTAAGCGTGGCTACAGTGCCGCCGTCCAGCGGGCGATCGCTGTAGCCTTACCGCGTCTTGTCTCCTTAATGGGGCATCTCCTTCAAGGGGGGAAGCAAGCCGGCTGCAGGGAGCCGGCCCCGTCTCGGGCCGACTGGGGGAGGCCTGGCCGCCTTCGGGCGTCTCTCTGCCTGAAGGGGCCCACCGCCTGTGGGCTGCGCTGGCGGCCCGTCGTGGGTGACATTAGGGTCAACATGGCAACAGTGCCGCGCTGGACGGGTCATGGCCACTCCGTACGGCGCACTGTGCCAGGCGTGCTCGGGGATTCGGGGGTGGCAGGCTTTACTGTAGCCACGCCCCGTCACATCGCTGTTATGTGAATGCAGACTTCGAGGGTACGATCTTGACCGCTTGGTGGGAGCCGACCTCTTGGAGTCGGCCTTCTCGTGGCCGGCTTCTCGGAGTCGGCCCTCCCGCGGCTTTCTTCATGAGGGCTAAAGTCGGGCCGCCTTCCAATAGTCGGCCTGGGGGACAGCCGGCGAGGGGAAGGCGGCCCCATGTCTTGGATTCTTGAGGGCCGGATCGGCTCGTAATTTCTTCAGAAGGGCTAGGGGTAGCCGGCTAGGCTACCCGTGGTCATTTACTCCAACAGTAGTCCCCGAAGCTGATCGAGCTCCGAGGCTGACAAAGGGACGAGAAGCTTGGTCAGCTTCCTACCCTGAGGAGCCGGCTTTGCTTATGCGCGCCGTCTTCAGAAAGCTCCGTGTCTTGTAGGCTGGAACGTGGGTCGGCCTGCAAGCTGACCGCGCGCCATCCCGTGGGCCACGTGGCAAGGAAAACCTGCCAACGCACGTGCGCGATGGGACGCCGCCGCAGGCCCGGGCCCGCCACTCCTAGGCCTCGGCCCGAGCGCGGATCTTCTGCGGCCCACAACGGAACACTTGCCTTCCCGCGGCGGTTTCATTACGCCATCAGGGCGCAATAATCGCGGGACGTGGGGGCGTGGGCGCAGTTAATCCCACGTTCCCCCACACCGCGCCTCCTCGGCTCCGCCGCATGGGTCTATAAGTAGGGGGGGAGAGGGAGTGGCAGAGGCTCGCACGCTCTCCCTCGCTCCGCCCCTTCTCGCCTTCCTTCTGCCACCGCAGCGACCCATTGCCATGCCGCTCTGCCATCGGACCTCTTAGTTCCTTCGGCGCGCCGCAGCGGGGTCGTGCGCGTCTCCGCCGTCGCATCGTCTCGCTCCTCGCCGCGTCGCTCCCATGGCGTTGTCGAGCTCGTGGGATGGCTCCAACGTCCACGAGGACCACGTCGAGTTCCTCCGCCGCACGCGGCGTCTGCCGGGCGAGAACTTCGTGCGTGTTCGACGTGCGCCGGCGAGGGAGATTTCGCCGGCACCAGAGGAGGGCGAGCGGGTAATCTTCCGCTCGCACTTCCTGCGCGGCTTCGGCCTCCCGGCGAGCGGATTCCTTCGCTCCTTCTTCGAATTCTACCACCTCCAGCCGCACCACCTCACGCCCAACGCGGTGATGCTGCTGTCGGCTTTCGTCACCCTGTGCGAGGGCTTTCTTGGGGTTCTCCCCACTCTCGAGCTCTGGGGAGAATTCTTCCAGAGCAAGCTCGGCACTGTTGTCGCGGGCATGCCCGCCCCCTGCGGGGCCTTCATTGCCATGAGGCGGGCGGGCGAGAACAATCCGTTCCCGCCCATCCTGCTGATCCAGTCGGTGAAGCTCTAGCAGAAGTCTTACTTTTACATGAAGAACGTCGCCCAGCAAGGCGATTACGTCAACCTGCCGGCTTACGTAGCTGGCCCGCCGGCTGGGAGGCAACCTTAGTGGAGCTACTGGGCCAGGTCGTTGTCTCAGGCCGGGAACGCAGCTGTCTCCCGGCTCCGGGTGATGATCCAGGCGGAGGGCCTGACCGGAGCCGACCTGGTGGCCACCTTCATGGAGCACCGAGTACTTCCGCTCCAAGGTCGGCCTCACATGATTTGTCAGATGAGCGGCCGCTTCGACCCATGCCGGCTGAGCACCAGGGAGATGCCTCATGTCGAGGTGTCTTACATGGTGAATTACATCTCCAACTGCAAGCTCGCCGAGGATTGGCGATACGGCAAGGGGCCGTATTCTCGCGCCAACCCTCCGCCTGCCGTAAGTTTTTCTTCTTTTCTTCCTTTTTGTTGCCGGCCTCATGATGGCCGACTTCTGATCAATTGGTTTGTCCTTGGCAGAACCCTCTTCTTCCGCCGACGGCCGGGGCCGTAGGGGTAGAGCGCTGGCTCCTCCCCGACCGCACGGTGGACGACGTCGATGACCCAGACCTAGGAGCGGCTTCCATGGAAGATGCCGTCGTGGGGGAAGGCGGCGAGGAGGACAGCGCGGGGCTCGGGGCCGGCTTCGAGGACTGGCCGGATGATGACAAAGTCGAAGTCGTTCCGCACCGCCAGCCGGCGGTTGATCATCAAGGCGCGGGCCCTTCTGCCGCGTCGGCTACCCGTGGCGGCGCGCAGAAACGCCGGGCCGCGACGACCTACTTCAGCAGCCGGCCGAAGAAAACCAAGGCTTCCACGGCGGCGACCAGGCGGGATGAGGCGGCCGCGAAGGCGGCACGCTTCCGCAAGGCAGTGAAACAGCCACAGGCGATCTCGTCGTAAGTCGTCGAACGTCTTGTATATTTTTTGTTGTCTTCTTTGATTGAAGCTCTTCTAAACTTTTCTTTGCTCGCCGGGCAGGGCGCCGCTTTCCCTTGAGCGAGGTCCTGGCGGCTCCATAGTCGGGCCGACTGGAGGGTCCTCAAGCTCCCGCCGCGTGGATCCCCGCGCCGACCTCATGGAGGCTATGGAGCGGAACGCACGGGGGGCGCGGGAGGAGCAGGAGGCGGTGGAGCGAAGGACCGCCCAGGCGGCGAAGGAGCAGGCCGCCGCCGCGGCCAAGGCCCGGGCGGAGGCGGCAGCTGCGGAGACGAAAGCGGAGGCCTCACGCAACCAGCCTCCACTGCTCGCCGTTCCCCTCCACGCCGTGGCCCCCGACATCCCCGTGCCCACGTCGGAGGAGGTCGACCGAGACCCGCCGGTGATGGAGAGGAGGGAGGACCATGTGGTCTTCATGGAGGAGGCGCCGTAGACGGAGCCGACTGGAGCGGGCCAAAGCGGCCAACCAGCCGCGGCGCCAGAGCAGCCGGCCGGGGGCGAGCCGGCGGCAGGAGCCAGCCTCGAGGTGCAGCCGGCATCTCGCCGGCGCGCAGGGGGAGCTACCACCGCGCCGGAGCCGCACAGAGCTGCGGGCGCCAGCCAGACGGCGGAGGCCCTGGAGGCGGCCAGCGCCAACACGTCCGAGTGGACTCCCAGCGGGGGGACGGGCGAGCTGAACGCGGCGGCCCAGGAGGTCCGGAACCGGCTTCAAGCCCAGGCTGCTTCGCTGCAGCGATATACCCAAGAGTTCCTCACGACGCGGGTCGTCATCCGGGTGAGTCTTCTGGCCTTGGTTGTTTTGCTCTTTTGATTTCTTCCGTGGGGGCGCGTCAGCGCACCCACTGGGTGTAGTCCCAGAGTTCCGAGTCGGCTGCTGCGCAGGCGGCTGGGAACTTACTAGGTCTTGACAACTATCTTATCCTTGCCTCCTGTCTGATCTTCCAGGAGTATGATAACCTCCACGCTGCTGCCTTCAACTCCCAGGCTCAGGAGCTGGGCCAGAGAACCAAGGACCTTACCAGCAGCTGGAGTGCGTGCTTTGTTTCATTCATCTCCTGTGGGGGCGCGTTAGCGCACCCACTGGGTGTAGTCCCCGAGATTCTGGCCGACTGCTGAGCAGTCGGGTCGGATCTTCCTTGACGACTTCTTCCTTATTGATTTTTCCTTTGTCTTCATGCTTGCAGGAGCCAATGCCGACTTGAGGGCGCAGCTCGGCGAGGCCCAGGCCGCCCTTCGCACCAAGGAAGCCGAGTGCAGCGCCTTAGTCCTGGAGCATGACCGCCTGGCCAAGAAGTTGGCCGACCAGGAGGAGAGCCACAAGGTGTCCCTGAAGAAGGCGCAGGACAGCGAGGACGCCCTCAAAGCTGAGTTCAAAACCGAAGCGGCGGGCTGGGCTGAGGCGAAACAAGCATTGAGCGAGGGCTACGGCCGGGTTGAGGATCTGATCGATGGTAAGCCGCCTTCCTTACTCCTTGCTTGCCCCTTGCCTTCTGATTTCTCTTCTGACTTGTGCTGCTTTTTGTTCTCTGTGTAGACTACTTTCCCGGCTACTCCGTCTTCGCCACCCAAACCATCGAGGCTCATCGTGAGGCGCGCCGGCAGGCGGGGGCTGAAATCACGCCGGATGCGAGCCGAACGCTAGAGGAGCAACTCTTGGCGGTCCAAGCCCGGCTGCAGCGGGCTCACCGCATGCTCCGCCGCCTCCAGCGCGCCGGGGCGCAGGTGTTGGCCGCCCTTTGGCCAGGCGAAATGATTCCCCGCACCCCGAGTTGGACTGCCGACTGGCTGGAGGTTGCGGTTGGCCACTTTGAGGCCTGGAAGGCATCGGCGGCCCGGCTTGGAGCTGGGCGGGCGCTGGAGTTCGTCCGAGCCTGGTACCCCGGGCTGAACTTGGACCAGCTGCGCACCTGGCGGCTGGAGGCCGACAAGGAGATGGAGGAGGTGCGGCCGGCTATCGCTCAGCGTGCCTCGACGATCGCCGAGTGCACTGACATCAGCATCTTCACTCCTGAAATAAATGACGACGACGATGCCCAGTTGGAGGAGTGGTTCGTGCTGGACCCGGCAGCGGGTGAGGACTCGGCGGAGGAGATCGCTTCCAGCGATGAAGATGAAGACGACAAAGGGGAGGAAGGCGAAGACGTCGAGCCGGCCAGTGGAGCGGCCAGCCAGCCCCAGCCTGACCGTGCCTCCAGCAACGAGGCGCGTGCTAGCGCGCCCTCTACGGGAGGTGGTGATCATACCGAGGTTCGCCAGCCGGCCACTCCTCCAGCCAACGCTGCCGTCTCCACCGACCTTCCTGACTCGCCAGTCGCTCCCTTGGCTTAATCTGCCGCCCTTGATTTTCCTGCTTGTTACTTTTTGAACAATTTTTGTTAAACTTGCGCAGTTCCACCCACTGGGGGTGTATTCAAACTATGTTGAATGCTGGCCTTTCGAAGGAATTTTGTGTAAATATAATCGTGTGTGTGTGTTTGGCTTCCATTCGCGTATGCTTTTTATCTTTAGGGTGTTTCCTTTGCCGCCTTCCCCTAGCTGTTGCCTTCCCAACCGGCGGCTGCTCTGCAGCCTGCGGCTAAGGAAGAACTTGGCTATATTTTTTTTTGGGAAGGCAAGTACTCGAGCTTTCTTAGATTGAAACGAGGTGAATGGAAGCCAGCCGGCTGGCTACTCTAGTAGTTGGTCGGCGGTAGGAGAAAAACCGGCTTTTGTTATATTAGTCCGTTAGTCCCTAGCCGTTTTTCGTGTGGGCGTCCTTTCCTGCCTTTAACTCTTGCCAGCCGGACAGCCGGTTCTTCTAACTACGACTTTTGGCAAGAGGGGGATTGGGCGCCGGCACACTACTTGTCTGACCGCGGGTAGGACTTCTGATATAACTCAAGGCGGCCAGTCCCCGGGCCGACTAGTCGAACCCGGTGCCGGACGAAAAAAGTGAATGTAATGACATAATCATAAGCATGATACTCTTCATTCATAGATAAAAGATGGAAGTCCCCGATCTCTCCTCGGGGGGCCTATTGTCTCGTACTTAGTACAAAAGTTAGCGTGATACATACTGCATTCAACTGTAAAATCTTCGGAGGAGGTTGGCGTTCCATGGTCGTTCCGACTCCTTGCCGGAGTCGTCTCTCTTTCGCACCTTCGGCCTCAGTGCATCGATCAGGTAGTAGGAGTCATTTCCCAGCGCTCTGCTGATGACAAAGGGGCCTTCCCAAGGGGCGGAGAGCTTGTGCTGGCCGTCTGTTCGCTGGATCAGCCGGAGCACGAGGTCGCCCTCTTGGAAAGATCTTGGCTTGACCTTCCGGCTGTGGTAGCAGCGCAAGCCCTGCTGGTAGATGGCGGACCGGCTGAGGGCTAACAGCCGGCCTTCTTCCAGCAGGTCGACACCGTCTTCTCGTGCTTCCTTGGCCTCCGCCTCTGTGTACATGGTTACCCGAGGCGAGTCGAACTCGATGTCAGTTGGGATGACCGCCTCGGCACCATACACGAGGAAGAAAGGAGTGAAGCCGGTTGACTTGTTTGGGGTAGTGCGCAGACTCCAGAGGACGGCAGGCAGCTCATCGAGCCAACAGCCGGCCGAATGTTCCAGTGGTACGACCAGTCGGGGCTTGATGCCGGAAAGGATGAGGCCGCTGGCTCGCTCAACTTGGCCGTTTGACTGCGGGTGGGGAATGGACGCTAAGTCCAACCGGATGCCCTGCGTCGCGCAGAAACGCGCCAATGCTCCCTTGGTGAAATTCGTGCCGTTGTCGGTGATGATGTTGTGTGGCACGCCGTACCGAGTTGTTATATCTGTGACGAATGTCACAGCAGTCGGCCCATTCAGCTTCTTGATCGGCTTTGCCTCAATCCATTTGGTGAATTTTTCCACAGCGACAAGCAGATGTGTCATGCCGCCGCGCGCCGTCTTGAATGGGCCCACCATGTCCAGTCCCCAAACAGCGAAGGGCCAGGTGAGGGGAATGGTCTTGAGTGCCGAAGCCGGCAGGTGTTGCTTGGAGCTGAAGACTTGGCACCCTTTGCAATGTTTAACTAAGTCCTTGGCGTCATCCAAAGCAGTCGGCCAAAAGAACCCATGGCGGAAAGCTTTGGCGACGAGTGATCTTGAGGCTGCATGGTGGCCACATTCTCCTTGGTGGATGTCTCTGAGGATTGCAATGCCCTTCTCTTGCTCGACGCATCGCTGGAAGACTCCAGTGACACTGCGCCTAACGAGCTCTCTGTTGACGATTGTGTATGCTCTGGCTCGGCGTTGGACTTGTCTTGCCTCTGTTTCGTCAGCCGACAGTTCTTGGTTTATTAAGAAGTTGAGGATGGACTGGGCCCATGATGGAGCTGTGACTTCTTCTATTGCCAACACGGCTACTGCGACCGGGGTGGGCGGGGTGGGTGGTGAAACACTGGAGTCGGCCACCGTCTGTTGTGTTGGTGCAGTCCTCGGGCCGACTACCGCAGTCCTCGAGCCGGGTATGGCAGCCCCTGGGTCGGGCGTAACTACGGAAGTCCCCGAGCTACCTACTGAAGTCCCTGGGCCGACTATCGAAGTCCCCGAGTCACTTGCTTGGTTCTTCGAGCCGGACCCGGCCGCGTCGGGGTCAGGCAGCACGAAGATGGAATCGGACTCTGGAGATGGCTTGATAGACGGCTTGAGGAGGCATTGCAGAGAGACGCCGGTTGGTATTGCCTGCCGAGTGGAGCCTATTCAAGCCAGGGTATCAGCTGGCTCGTTGTCGGCTCGCGGTACGTGGAGGAACTCGCATCCTTCAAAGTACCCGCTGATCTGCTGAACAAGGAAGCGGTAGCTTGCCATATTTGCGTCCTTGGCGTCCCAGTCGCCGGATGATTGCTGGACAACCAAATCCGAGTCACCGTAACATAAGATCCGGCGGATGCCGAGCTCTTTGGCAAGCCAGAGCCCATGTACGAGCGCCTCGTACTCGGCCACATTGTTGGAGGCGGCAAAGTGAATTTGCGGCGTGTATCTGAGCCTGTCGCCTTTGGGAGAGGTGAGGATGACGCTGGCTCCCAAGCCGGTGCGCATCTTGGACCCGTCGAAGTGCATGCACCAATGAGTGGAGTCGGGAGCTGGCGGCAGGTACTGGGTCTCGGCCCAGTCGACGAGGAAGTCAGCCAATGCTTGGGACTTGATGGCAGTGCGAGGCTGGTAGAAGATCGTGTAGGGGGGCAGCTCGATGGCCCATTTCGCCACCCGGCCGGATGCATCCCGGCTGCCTATGATCTCGGCAAGCGGGGCGGTGCATACGACCGTGATGGAGTGCTCTTGGAAGTAGGGCTTTAGCTTCTTGGCGGCGAAGTACACGCCATAGCACATCTTCTGGTAGTGCGGGTAGTTCTGCTTCGAGGTAGATAGCACCTCACTCAAATAGTACATCGGCCTCTGGACCGGCTGGGCTCGGCCCTCTTCTGGGAGCTGGACTATGATGACGGTGCTGACCACTCGGCTGGTTGCAGCAATGTAAAGGAGCATGGGCTCTTTCTCAGTCAGCGCTGCCAGGACAGGCGGCGTGGCCAGCATCTTCTTCAGCTTGTGAAAAGCTTGGTCGGCTTGGTCGTTCCACTCGAAGTGAGTGGTCTTCTTCATGAGGCGGTAGAGGGGGAGAGCTTTCTCTCCAAGCCGGCTGATGAAGCGGTTCAGGGAGGCCAAGCACCCGGTGAATTTCTGGACGTCTCGAAGTTTGGTGGGAATCGCCATTCTCTCAATGGCCTTGATCTTTACTGGGTTGCATTCGATGCCGCGTTCGGAGACCAGGAAGCCTAGGAGCTGGCCGGCTGGCACTCCGAACATGCATTTCTCGGGGTTGAGCTTGATCTGGAACTGGCGCAGGTTCTCAAATGTTTCCTTGAGGTCTTCCAGCAAGGTGTCGCGCTTCTCCGTCTTTACCACAATGTCGTCTACGTAGACGTGGGCATTTCTGCCGAGCTGCTTGAGGAGGCACTTCTGCATGCAACGCTGAAAAGTGGCACTGGCATTTCTCAAGCCGAATGTCATAGTCAGGTAGCAGAAAGCTCCGAATGGCGTGATGAAGGCGGTCTTCAGGCGGTCGGCCGGATCTAGCTTTATCTGGTGGTATCCTGAGTAAGCATCCAAGAAACTCAACAGCTCGCATCCGGCCGTGGAGTCTATCACTTGGTCAATCCTTGGCAGGGCAAAGGGATCTTTGGGGCAGGCCTTGTTGAGGCTCGTGTAGTCTATGCACATGCGCCCCTTGTTGTTTTTCTTCAGCTCGAGGACCAGGTTGGCGAGCCACTCTGGAAAGAAAACCTCCACAATGAAGCCGGCTGCCAGAAGCCGGGCTATCTCTTCCCCTACAATCCTTCTTTTCTCCTCCGACAGTCGGCGGAGGGGTTGTTTGACTAGTTTTGTGCCTTCTCGGACGTGTAGCTTGTGCTCGGCGAATTCCTTCGGAACACCCGGCATGTCCTTAGGGGACCATGCAAAGAAATCCCGATTCTCACGGAGGAAATCGGCGAGCTCGCCTTCCTATTTGCTGTTTAGGTTTGCCCCGATGACGGTAAACCTTTCTGGGTGCTCGGGGTCAAGAGGTATCTTCTTCGTCTCCTTGGCCGGCTGGAAAGATCCTTGGGCATCACACTCCTTGGGACCGGGGGACAGGGCCGGCTGTTTGCCTGCCATGGCCACGACTCGGTCCAACATCTTCTTTTCTTCGACAATCACAAGGGACTCGGCTAGCCGGCTGCTGGCTGCTGCGCACTCGGAGGACTTCTTGTAATCGCCGGCTATGGTGATGATGCCCTTGGTGCTCGGCATCTTCATCTTGAGGTAAGCATAGTGGGGAACATCCATGAACCTGGCCAAGGCAGGATGGCCAAGCAGTGCATGGTAGGGGCTCTCCAGGTCCACCACTTCAAACCAGACTGCTTCCCGGCGGAAATGATCCTTGTCCCCAAAGAGAACATCAATCTTGATCTTGCCAATGGGGGCGCAGGACAGGCCAGGTACAATGCCATGGAACACAGTCCGAGTAGGCATGAGTTGCTTCGCCTTGACGTTCAGCTTCTCCAGGGTGTCACGGTACAGGGTGTTGATGCTGCTCCCGCCGTCTATCAGCACGCGGGAGAAGCGGGCGGCGCGTCTGTCCGTTGCAAGGGTGGCATCCAAAACCAACACATAAGAGCCGGGAGATGGCATCACCTCTGGGTGGTCAGCCCGGCTCCAGCTAATAGGCTTTTCTGACCAGTGCATGTGCTCGGAGGGGTTGGTAGCGATCGCGTTGACTTCTTGGTGCTCTCGGCGTCTGCTGCGCCAGTCTTCGGGCTGGCTTGTAAAGACGACATAGGTGGCATGCTCGTCGGGGAACTCGTCGTGCACGGCTCCGACTGCTGGCCGAGTGGCCGGCTGCCGCGGAGCCGGAGGCGGCGGACCAGCAGGCGGAGGCGGTGCGAGCCCTTCTCCTTTAGAGATTCGGGTGAGCCAGTGGCACTTCCGGGTGGTGTGATTTGACGGCTTTGCGCCGCTGTGGAACTTGCATGGGGCGTCGAGAGTTTGCTTGTAGGATGTCAGGACCATGACTCAATGCCACATCGATCTAGCATGTAACACCTCATATCACTTTGCGGCCTCACGCACGGTATTCCCACGGGTGTCACCTTACCTTTGCCCGGGACCGTTTGCGCCTTTTGGCACACGTATATGACAGTGTCGCTAGCATCCATATGATAAGGAGCCCGGGATGACATGGCTAGTCGTAAACCCAAAGTGGCACAGACTTACGGGGACAGGCATCCATGACCCAGCATCGAACGTGTCAGTCATCAGCGAGTGAATCCAGGCTGTAGCACTGGGCTAGCAGGACTCCGGTGAACCGGGCTATAGCGGGCTAACAGGACTCCGGTATTCATCGCGTGACATTTCCCCGAAGGGACAGACACAGGAACAAAGAAGGACACATGCCGGCCAACCTAAGTGTTCCGGAGCAGTAGCAAGCTACCATGGCTCGGTGGAAACACCAGGAGACATTTCCCGGTAAGAGAGGCTACTAAGGATAAACAACTAGATAGTCAGATCCCACACATACCAAGCATTTCAATAACATACACACAATATGCTCGATATATGCAAATACAACATGGCATCACAACATGACTCTACGACTCAAGTATTTATTCAATAGGCTCCGAGGAGCGAGATATTACAAACATGGGTCTCATGACCCAACAATCAGAGCATACAAGTCAAAGCACAAGCGGAAGCTTAACATGTCTGGGTACAGACATCTACAAATGAAAAAGGCTGAGAAGCCTGACTATCTACCAGATCCTGCCGAGGGCACAAGATCATAGCTGAGGTAACAAGCTAAACGTCGAAGTCCACGTGGAACTACTAGTGAGACTAAAGTCTCTCTGCAAAAACATAAATTAAGCAACGTGAGTACAAATGTACCCAGCAAGACTTACATCAGAACTAACTACATATGCATCATTATCAACAAAGGGGATGGTGGGGTTTAACTGCAGCAAGCCAGCTTTGACTCGGTGGCTATCCTGAAATACGACTGCAAGTAACTCTTTTGAGGTGGCGCACACGAGTCCACATATTCACCATATCAATACACCACTATGGATCCGCTCCCGTCTCCCTACGAGAACGCCATCCATAGCACTCACGCTTATCTTGCGTATTTTAGAGTATCCACTTTCACTTGTCTATGAACTGTACAAGGGGTCCAAGTTTCCATATCCGAGGAATCCGGCTATTCGAATAGATAATGATAACCCTGCAGGGGTGTACTTCTTCACACACGCTCTCGCCACTTATCGCCCTGTACACGTCATGTACCTCGGCAACCTTCAAGCGGAAGCCGGGCGAGGGAGTCGGCCACGACCTGACTAACCATACAAGTCTCTCGTCTAGGTTTATCGCCTATTCGGGTTCCATCCGCAAGGAGATCCGGCCAGGGTGTCGCTCACGGCCCCAAACGATGTGAGCAAGGTTCCCAAGTCCACCATCCGGGTGCCACTTGGTACACCGGGCCACTGTGCCTAGTCTGTCCCAAGCCCACCTGTACCGGGTGCCACTTGGTAGACTACTAACACTACCTACAAACACCAGAAACTAGTTGCAACTCCTGGACAGAGATCATGTTGATTAATAAGTCGAGAGGGGTCGAGTTACCGGAACCCAATGTGTGGTAGTAACTGGTCATGGATCACAAACACAGAACTCAGTTCCTGAAGACGGCTGCAATGAGACAACCCACCATGTACTCCTACATGGCCCCTCACCGCTACCTTTACCAAATCGTGTTCACACACTTAGCTCTCAACGGTAGGACATGTTCACACACCTCTGATTCATCCCCGATGAATCAGACCTGACTCAACTCTAAGCCGTAGCAGGCATGACAAACAAGCATGAATGAGTAGGCACAACAGGGCTCAAACAACTCCTACTCATGCTAGTGGGTTTCATCTATTTACTGTGGCAATGATAGGTCATGCAAAGGATAAAGGGGTTCAGCTACCGCAGCAAGTAACAGATGAATCGGTGTTGTCCTAATGCATTAAAAGAGAGCAGGAACGAGAGAGTAGGATTGTATCGGAATGAACAAGGGGGTTTTGCTTGCCTGGCACTTCTGAAGATAATATAGCTCTTCATCGGTGTCATCGAACTCATCGTCGAACCACCTCTATCGAGAGGGGACAAACACCGGCAACAGAGAAAGAACACAATCAATGCAATGCAACAATATGATGCATGAGTGTGACATGGCAATATGCTGTGGTTTGAGCTAATGCAGCTAGCAACAAAGTTAAATGAAGTTGGTTTAAACCCTAAGTTCAAAACCAAACTCCATATGTGAAATTCAAATGTCATTTATATGTTTTGTTCTAGACAGCAGCTATAAATTGTTCTAACATGCATGAAAATAGTACAGATGGATAGATTGGATTTTTCTGATCATTTTTCATATATAAATTATTTCATTTGGAGTTATGGTTGAATTACTATGATTTTTTAGAAGTTTTAGCTATTTTCTGAAATAAATAAATCATTTCTGATTTATTTAAAACTCCAGAAAACATTTACTGCATCAGCATGACGTTGGCATGACGTCAGCAGGTCAACAGGGGCTGGTCCGGGTCAAACCTGACCTGTGGGACCCATACGTCAGTGTCTCAGGCTGGTTTGGGTGTATGACAGGTGGGACCGGTCAACGTTGACTTGACTAAGTCAAAATCTGACACATGGGGTCCACAGATTAGCACTAATCTAAACAGAAAAATTAAACTAACCTAATTAGGCTCGGGGCCCACATGGCAGTGGCACTAGGGTTGGTTTAGCTGGGTCATTAGTGGTTAACGACATGCCACGTCACCGACCACCAGAGTTTCGCCGGCGACGACCATGGCCGACGACGGAGATGCAACATGTGCTCGCTACGGAGCACCATTCGACGCGTGGTTTGCTCCTACGGGTAGCTGAAGATGCGCCGCATCCAACTGGGCGAGCGGCAGCGGCTGTGGTGGCCGGAGCTCGCCGGAAACGAGCTCGCGGCGGCGCTGGAGTTCCGGACCTCAACGAGAATGGAGCTCTGGTGCACGGGGAAACTAGTGGAGGGTCTCAGCAGACTCCTGACGATGCGAGGAGCACAAATATGTGCTCGGCCGTGACAGATGCTAGCTCAAACGACGACGAGCTACGCGGCGGCGGCATGGAGCTCTCGGCCACGACGGGGCTATGGCCTAGAGGTCAAAAGCAACCAGGGAAGAAGGGGGAAATGACTCAAGGGCTCACCGCGAGTCCGTTGGGAGGGTTAGTGGGCTCGAAGATGTCTTGTCGGGGGCGAATCGACGACGGTGATCGACGGGGCCGAAGGTTGAAGAAGGCGGCGGTGTGGGCGTTCGGGGGCGTCCGGCGGCGCGTGTGTCCTTGAGGAGGTGTAGACGACGGAGGTGGAGCCCCTAGACAGTTGGGAAGGCTAGGCGGTGGCTGTGGCCGCGGCGAACGGCGTCGGTGGCGATGGTGGCGTTCGGCCATGGCTGCGGGCAAGCGAGGGGGAGAGCCAGGAAAGAGGGGGGGGGAAGAACAGAGGGGGTCGAGGCGTCTCCAGGCGAGGGGACAGGGAGGAGGTTGAGCCTCCAGCGCGAAGCAGGAGGTGGAGCCTGCGTGCGCGGGCGCTTTCTCACGGCGACAACAGCAGCTTTGGGGCGAGGGGAGGAAGACGACAGGAGGAGGTGGGCTGGGCCGCGCTGGGCCGGTCCTGTTGGGCCACCAGGTGGGCTGCGAGGTGAGCGCCAGGTAAGTGCTCTGTTTTATTTCTGTTTGTTTTATTTTTTTAAAATTTGTTTTGCCACTGTTTTGAATTTAAAATAATTCAAACAATGCCAAAAACTCCTCTGAATATTTTTATTTTGCTAGATGGACTTTTCCAAAAGCTCATAAAATATTTCAGGGGTATTTGAAATTATATTCTAATTATATGAATATAATTCAAATTCAAATAGCTAATGATTTAAATTCAAAGTCCCAAGATTAAGTCCTTAAAAATGTTCAATATTTTGGTTGGGACCAGAACCCTTGCCAAAAATTATCAAAAATTTAAGAGGAGCATTTTGGAACAATGAATGAGATTTTAGGGTTTTTGCCCTTCTTTTATTTAGGGTTTTGAGGCTTCCAAATTTCCCAGTTCAAGTTCAGAAATTTAAACATGATGCAAACACTAGGCAGCACCAGAAGCTAGGGATGTGACAACTCGCCCCCACTAAACAAGAATCTCGTCCCGAGATTCAGGCGTAGGGTAAGATGAAGGGGAAAACACAACTAACGAAATCTCCACGATCCAGGGTGCACTTCAAAAGAACGTTGATTTGATCACCATCATTGTCTCGACGTCTTCCTCTGAGAACTTCAGCTAATCATGACAAGAAGAGGAAAGGAAAGCTCTAGAAGGATCGATCTTCTCGAAGATCGAACAACTCAGGATCAACTCATGGGATGAGACATTGACACATCTCTCGAGCTGAGACACGAAGCATAGATCTGAAGAAATGGAGTGAGATAGATGACGAGGGTTCACTAGGTTGACAACAATTCCACACTTGAGGGGGTGGTGAATGGTTTCAAGATAGCGAGGGTTGAGTTTCCATGATATGACAACGAGACACCTTGGAGGAGGGTGATTCGTAGATTATTACCTTAAGTGGCAAAAAGAATTACCTTTGATTCAGAGATCATTGAAACTCTTTATACCAGTCTAAGGCAATTCACAATCGATCATTTGAAGGAGTCCGAGAGAATGGCATACCCGGATTAGAATGGATGATGTGGATTACCTTGTTGAAGACAACACAAGGGACGATTTTGCTTATCATCGGAAATGGGTGGGACCCAAGATAGGATGGCACAATGACGGTGCAAGCTGGAAACAAAACACAAATGCTGGAAATGATTCTGATAACTGGGGAGGAGCTCAGCAGTAGAGAGTGATTCCACTGTTGGAGTGGTTATAGCATAACCGAAGAGACTAGGAGCAATCCCAGTTAGTGCCGGCGATAATACCTAGTGCTTGTGCATGCTCTCAAGAACTTGAGCATTTCCACAATCATCAAGGTTTTATCAACATCCGTGTCAAGGATCCTGGCAACACATCATACTACCATGAGGAATAGTGATGGATGATGCAGATGCAAAGGAAGATAACACTTTCTCAGGTTTCACCTTAGCGAGACCAAGGGGACAGAATCTGGATGATCGACCGAGAGACATTTAGCACTCCGCTACTAATGTTCTCCTTGATGTTCTAGTGCAACCCATTAATTAAAATGGTTTGGTTCCCAGAACATCAAGTAACAGGTCAGACTTCGGGAGCACAAAAGAAAATTCATAAGGAACAACTAGGGGGTAAATCCTACGAAATACTTATGGGGAGGTGGCCAACTTCCTCAGTCAAGATACTATAATAATAGGTCTCCCGGATGGGTGTGTTGGCCACGACATCCACCTTACCGGTTATCGAGGGACCAATATTATAGTTCTTGGGAAATGTTCCAACCATCAAGTCTGCCTGAGATTCAGAACTGGTTGGTGTCAGAATATTCCAGACTCATCAAGTCTAGAAAGAAAAATGAAAGTTGGCAACACAAATCGATGAGATGACGTTGCGAGATTCTCAGGGAATGAACTACAATAGCAAGCTCCAAAACATGAGCTGGTTCTGCTACAAACATGTGAACACGTTGTCCCAGACAAAACATTATCACATGGTAGTCTTACAATAAAACACTACCGAGTTCAAGTGGGGAACCATAATCGAGGATATTGAAGTCCTTGCATAAGGCATGCTCTTAAGAAGGAACTTCCTTTCCTTGAACAAATCAATCAGTGGCTTGGTGTGCTAGGGGATACATATGGAATGAAGATGATCAGTCTTTCAGACCATAGAATACTTCGCACATGCATGACTGACTTGGGATGATTCTAGAGGAGCAAAAACAAACTTTCTCGAATTCACGACGGCAACTTACATCAAATGCACGTGAATCAAAGGAAGTCACTTCTTTCATCGAAATATATGCTTCATGCACGGAACATGAAGATAATGCTTATAGAAGTTTCCAATAATAGCTTAATGTTCAACAAAATCATGGAGGAGATAAGGATGTTGTCAATGGGCTCAACAACAATTCATCCGGGTTCCCTTTTTAAAAGGAATTCCATAGTTAAGTGAACACGGTGATATCATTGGTCAGACCAAAGAATATAATGGTGTATGCTCGAGGAAAAACCACGAGTAAGACAACATTACGAATATCATTGGTTCTGATTTGATTTGACGATAGCCCATACTCAATCAAAGGTTTGGGTAAGATAATAGATCCAACAATTGTTCACAAGGACCAATTGATGAAGATATCATCTTTCTTCAACACACACACACACACACACACACAAAAAGATATCCCTTAACATGAACTAAGTCGGACAAGCTTTTATCTTCCAACTCTCCAAGTTGTTGTTTAGCTTATCCAACTAGCTCAGGGTATCCAACACGGATTCTTGGAGAAGCGGTGGTTTACAGGAATAAACCAACTTGATCACGAACTCAACATAGCGGTCAGGTGACAACCTGGTAATACTTCCGAGAAGATATACGGAAAATCATGAACCACCGATATGTTACTAAGATCGAGGACAATCCTGCTTTTCAGGGCAAGATGATATGATCAATAGAGCAAGGATTTGAAATAATCCTAACTCATCGATCGAGGAGTGAACCAGGAGAATGGACTAGGTAGCACGATCAATCTTAGAATGATGATTCAACAACCAACATGCTAAGAATGAAATTATTGTCCTTTAACTACCAAGCAACGGGGTTGCTAGCAGTATTGATTTCACACATCACGATTCACTTGTCGGCATTCTGGTTCAACAACACGGGGACCGAGAAATGAATAATGATGGTGAGAAGTATCACTGCACCAAGAATTCATAAGATGATGTGTAATTCCTATGACTTTCTTGACATAAAGAGGGTAATACTTCAGAGTAGAACAGAACAAAAACTGGATTAGTATTTGATCTGCGGAGTATGACTACTTTGACCCAATCCTAGATATGGATGAGGTACTGGAGTTCATTTCTCCTAGTCATTATGGGATAGAATGGCTTGACGGAACACAAGAATAATAGGCATCGATGAACAAATGCACGCATACTCTTGACTATCAATTGATAGACGAGGGTCGGAAGACAACTAAAATGGGACAACTCAAAAGAACATATGATTTTATGAGTTGTGGATGCATAGATTAGCATGTCGAACGAGTTCAACATATTTCTTCCGGATAACCCATGCAAAAAGGTAGAACTGGCAGAGTCACAATATAGAATCGAGAACCCATCGAGAGCACTCTGATTGTGATCTTTCGATCAGCGAGGAACATCTGCCATAAGCGGTTCATAGTATTTGGAAGAAGGAAATACCACGAACATCGAGGACTAATGCAAAGGTTACTAATATCCTAAAGGAACTAGCAAATACTATCAACATGGAGTAGGTGGAGTGAATCTCGGGTTCAAACCCAAGGAGTAGAATACCTACTACTAAGTGGCATCACGGGATGCTTTTGAGAATGAAGGCCAGAATCATCACACTGGGAACACAAAACATGGCTAGATTACCTGGCGATCCTCTAAGACACCTAGGGTCATAATACTAGCTCCAACATATATGTCGAGGCAATAGAGTACCTCAACTCACCGATTAGTGTGCTTAATCTGGCCTAAAAGGACATCAGGAACGGGAGGAAGGGATTTGCAAATGCATCAGACTGTTTAGAAACCTGGGATGACTCGGACAGCATAACGGCTATAAATGCTCAAAAAGATTTGAGACAATCACAAAAATGGTGGCATAGCCACTCAGAGGCACAATATCAAGGTTTGGAGATCAACAGTTAACATACAGAAGTAGTAGGAACTGAACTCAAGCTTAAATCCAACAATCTTATAAGTCTACGGATTAGTAACACGTGATCCTGATAAAAGAAGAGATAGCCTAGTTCTTAATCCCGTAGGAAAGATAAGATGACTCAGATCAGAAGGCATGAGGTATAAGGAGTAAAAAGAGCCTTACGTTCCCATCCCACAATCAATTCCCCTACATATAACTAAAGCATTTCTAGACTCAACTTCGACCAGTTTGGCTTGGTAATCCTACAGGCAGTCAGGCTCTGATACCAAAGCTGTCAGGACCACGACTCAATGCCACATCGATCTAGCATGTAACACCTCATATCACTTTGCGGCCTCACGCACGGTATTCCCACGGGTGTCGCCTTACCTTTGCCCGGGACCGTTTGCGCCTTTTGGCACACGTATATGACAGTGTCGCTAGCATCCATATGATAAGGAGCCCGGGCTGACATGGCTAGTCGTAAACCCAAAGTGGCACAGACTTACAGGGACAGGCATCCATGACCCAGCATCGAACGTGTCGGTCATCAGCGAGTGAATCCAGGCTGTAGCACTGGGCTAGCAGGACTCCGGTGAACCGGGCTGTAGCGGGCTAACAGGACTCCGGTATTCATCGCGTGACATTTCCCCGAAGGGACAGACACAGGAACGAAGAAGGACACATGCCGGCCAGCCTAAGTGTTCCGGAGCAGTAGCAAGCTACCATGGCTCGGTGGAAACACTAGGAGACATTTCCCGGTAAGAGAGGCTACTAAGGATAAACAACTAGATAGTCAGATCCCACACATACCAAGCATTTCAATAACATACACGCAATATGCTCGATATGTGCAAATACAACATGGCATCACAACATGAATCTACGACTCAAGTATTTATTCAATAGGCTCCGAGGAGCGAGATATTACAAACATGGGTCTCATGACCCAACAATCAGAGCATACAAGTCAAAGCACAAGCGGAAGCTTAACATGTCTGGGTACAGACATCTACAAATGAAAAAGGCTGGGAAGCCTGACTATCTACCAGATCCTGCCGAGGGCACAAGATCGTAGCTGAGGTAACAAGCTAAACGTCGAAGTCCACGTGGAACTACTAGTGAGACTGAAGTCTCTCTGCAAAAACATAAATTAAGCAACGTGAGTACAAATGTACCCAGCAAGACTTACATCAGAACTAACTACATGTGCATCATTATCAACAAAGGGGATGGTGGGGTTTAACTGCAGCAAGCCAGCTTTGACTCGATGGCTATCCTGAACTACGACTGCAAGTAACTCTTTTGAGGTGGCGCACACGAGTCCACATATTCACCATATCAATACACCACTATGGATCCGCTCCCGTCTCCCTACGAGAACGCCATCCATAGCACTCACGCTTATCTTGCGTATTTTAGAGTATCCACTTTCACTTGTCTATGAACTGTACAAGGGGTCCAAGTTTCCATATTCGAGGAATCCGGCTATTCGAATAGATAATGATAACCCTGCAGGGGTGTACGTCTTCACACACGCTCTCGCCACTTATCGCCCTGTACACGTCATGTACCTCGGCAACCTTCAAGCGGAAGCCGGGCGAGGGAGTCGGCCACGACCTGACTAACCATACAAGTCTCTCGTCTAGGTTTATCGCCTATTCGGGTTTCGTCCGCAAGGAGATCCGGCCGGGGTGTCGCTCACGGCCCCAAACGATGTGAGCAGGGTTCCCAAGTCCACCATCCGGGTGCCACTTGGTACACCGGGCCACTGTGCCTAGTCTGTCCCAAGCCCACCTGTACCGGGTGCCACTTGGTAGACTACTAACACTACCTACAAACACCAGAAACTAGTTGCAACTCCTGGACAGAGATCATGTTGATTAATAAGTCGAGAGGGGTCGAGTTACCGGAACCCAATGTGTGGTAGTAACTGGTCATGGATCACAAACACAGAACTCAGTTCCTGAAGACGGCTGCAATGAGACAACCCACCATGTACTCCTACATGGCCTCTCACCGCTACCTTTACCAAATCGTGTTCACACACTTAGCTCTCAACGGTAGGACATGTTCACACACCTCTGATTCATCCCCGATGAATCAGACCTGACTCAACTCTAAGCAGTAGCAGGCATGACAAACAAGCATGAATGAGTAGGCACAACAGGGCTCAAACAACTCCTACTCATGCTAGTGGGTTTCATCTATTTACTGTGGCAATGACAGGTCATGCAAAGGATAAAGGGGTTCAGCTACCACAGCAAGTAACAGATGAATCAGTGTTGTCCTAATGCATTAAAAGAGAGCAGGAGCGAGAGAGTAGGATTGTATCGGAATGAACAAGGGGGTTTTGCTTGCCTGGCACTTATGAAGATAATATAGCTCTTCGTCGTTGTCATCGAACTCATCGTCGAACCACATCTATCGAGAGGGGACAAACACCGGCAACAGAGAAAGAACACAATCAATGCAATGCAACAATATGATGCATGAGTGTGACATGGCAATATGCTGTGGTTTGAGCTAATGCAGCTAGCAACAAAGTTAAATGAAGTTGGTTTAAACCCTAAGTTCAAAACCAAACTCCATATGTGAAATTCAAATGTCATTTATATGTTTTGTGCTAGACAGTAGCTATAAATTGTTCTAACATGCATGAAAATAGTACAGATGGATAGATTGGATTTTTCTAATCATTTTTCATATATAAATTATTTCATTTGGAGTTACGGTTGAATTACTATGATTTTTTAGAAGTTTTAGCTATTTTCTGAAATAAATAAATCATTTCTGATTTATTTAAAACACCAGAAAACATTTACTACATCAGCATGATGTTGGCATGACGTCAGCAGGTCAACAGGGGCTGGTCCGGGTCAAACCTGACCTGTGGGACCCATACGTCAGTGTCTCAGGCTGGTTTGGGTGTATGACAGGTGGGACCGGTCAACGTTAACTTGACTAAGTCAAAATCTAACACATGGGGTCCACAGATTAGCACTAATCTAAACAGAAAAATTAAACTAACCTAATTAGGCTCGGGGCCCACATGGCAGTGGCACTAGGGTTGGTTTAGCTGGGTCATTAGTGGTTAACGACGTGCCACGTCACCGACCACCGGAGTTTCGCCGGCGACGACCATGGCCGACGACGGAGATGCAACGTGTGCTCGCTACGGAGCACCATTCGACGCGTGGTTTGCTCCTACGGGTAGCTGAAGATGCGCCGCATCCAACTGGGCAAGCGGCAGCGGCTGTGGTGGCCGGAGCTCGCCGGAAACGAGCTCGCGGCGGCGCCGGAGTTCCGGGCCTCAACGAGAATGGAGCTCCGGTGCACGGGGAAACTAGTGGAGGGTCTCAGCAGACTCCTGACGATACGAGGAGCACAAATATGTGCTCGGCCGTGACAGATGCTAGCTCAAACGATGACGAGCTACGCGGCGGCGGCATGGAGCTCTCGGCTACGACGGGGCTATGGCCTAGAGGTCAAAAGCGACCAGGGAAGAAGGGGGAAACGACTCAAGGGCTCACCGCGAGTCCGTTGGGAGGGTTAGTGGGCTCGAAGATGTCTTGTCGGGGGCGAATCGACGACGGCGATCGACGGGGCCGAAGGTTGAAGAAGGCGGCGGTGTGGGCGTTCGGGGGCGTCCGGCGGCGCGTGTGTCCTTGAGGAGGCGTAGACGACGGAGGTGGAGCTCCTGGACAGTTGGGAAGGCTAGGCGGTGGCTGTGGCCGCGGCGAACGGCGTCGGTGGCGATGGTGGCGTTCGGCCATGGCTGCGGGCAAGCGAGGGGGAGAGCCAGGAAAGAGGGGGGGA
>NC_041384.1:149681028-149704338 GCF_002162155.2 Triticum dicoccoides | reverse complement strand
CGGCGCGTGTGTCCTTGAGGAGGCGTAGACGACGGAGGTGGAGCTCCTGGACAGTTGGGAAGGCTAGGCGGTGGCTGTGGCCGCGGCGAACGGCGTCGGTGGCGATGGTGGCGTTCGGCCATGGCTGCGGGCAAGCGAGGGGGAGAGCCAGGAAAGAGGGGGGGGGAAGAACAGAGGGGGTCAAGGCGTCTCCAGGCGAGGGGACAGGGAGGAGGTTGAGCCTCCAGCGCGAAGCAGGAGGTGGAGCCTGCGTGCGCGGGCGCTTTCTCACGGCGACAGCAGCAGCTTTGGGGCGAGGGGAGGAAGACGACAGGAGGAGGTGGGCTGGGCCGCGCTGGGCCGGTCCTGTTGGGCCACCAGGTGGGCTGCGAGGTGAGCGCCAGGTAAGTGCTCTGTTTTATTTCTGTTTGTTTTATTTTTTTTAAATTTGTTTTGCCACTGTTTTGAATTTAAAATAATTCAAACAATGCCAAAAACTCCTCTGAATATTTTTATTTTGCTAGATGGACTTTTCCAAAAGCTCATAAAATATTTCAGGGGTATTTGAAATTATATTCTAATTATATGAATATAATTCAAATTCAAATAGCTAATGATTTAAATTCAAAGTCCCAAGATTAAGTCCTTAAAAATGTTCAATATTTTGGTTGGGACCAGAACCCTTGCCAAAAATTATCAAACATTTAAGAGGAGCATTTTGGAACAATGAATGAGATTTTAGGGTTTTTGCCCTTCTTTTATTTAGGGTTTTGAGGCTTCCAAATTTCCCCAGTTCAAGTTCAAAAATTTAAACATGATGCAAACACTAGGCAGCACCAGAAGCTAGGGATGTGACATAGCAGAAGGCCGGCTGCCAAGCCGGCCTGCCACCCTTCTGCTTCTTGGGTGCGGGCCGCCCTTCGGGCTGCTCGTCTTCGACTGTGGCCACCTGCCGACTAGTGAAGGGCGGTACAGGGCCCTTGCGCTTGTGGTGCAGGCATCGGCCGGAGTCCCCAGCCGGCGTCTTGGGCGCCGGGTTGAGTACCTTCCCAAACGCGTCTACCCGGAGTTCAGTCTTCATCGAGGAGTCGGCGGTGGCGTACTTGTCCGCTATGACCAGAAGCTCGTCGAGGGTAGTCGGCTCGTCGCAGAGGAGCTTGTGCTTGAGGAGGGTGCCTTCTCGGCACCTGGCAGTGAAGTATTCTATGGCCTGCACCTCGTGCACTCCTTTGCAAGAGTTGCGAAGCTCGGCCCAACGCATGAGGTAGTCGCGAGTGGATTCGGCGGGGCCTTGTACGCACAAGGAGAGCTGTCGGGGCTTGGGAGCACGCTTGTAGGTGCTGGTGAAGTTGCGGAAGAAGGCTTTTGTGAAGTCTAGCCAACTGTTGATGTTGTATGGCTTGAGGCTGTTGAGCCAGGTCCGCGTTGTGCCTTGTAGCATGAGGGGCACATACTTCACGGCAACGCGCCTGTTGCCGTTTGCTATGCGAACCGCTGTGGAGTAGTCGATCAACCAATCTTCCGGCTTCACGGAGCCGTTGTACTTGGGCGTGTCTCTTGGGAGCGAGAACCCTTTGGGGAAAGGCTCGTCGTGGATGCGGGGGCCGAAGCAAGGCGGGCCGACATCATCTTCTTCTTCTAGCGCCAGGGATCGCGCTAGGCGATCGATCCGATGGCGGGCGTCGTTCTCGCCGACTCCTTCGCGGCGACCTAGTCGGCCGCTGAGAGTCGGGTGCGCGACAGGCGGTGGGGTGGGATATCTCTCCCCACGAGGCGGAGGCGGAGGCGGGCTGCCCCGCCGCTCCACGGCTCGGGGACGGCCTTCTGCGTCTCGCTCGATGGAGACCCGTGTTCGGCTTCGGCTGGCAGCCGGCTCTTTCTCGTGTCGCGCGCGGGTTTTACACGTAGACGGCGTCCGGGGCGTCGCGCCGTGCTCTCGGCGCGGGGGAGGGCTTTCCGCGCGGGCGTCGACTTCGTGCCGCTGCACGGCTGCATCGATTAGCTGCTGGATGCGTCTGGTCATGTGGGAGAGTTCTTCGGCCCCCGGTCCGTCTAGCTCGTCTACGGCCGCCTGGGCAGCGCGCAGGTTCTCGAGTGGAGTGGCATAGACTGGGCGGTCGACTCCTAGCATGTCGGCGACGGCGGCGCCACGCTGTCTGACAACGCCGGCTCGGCTTGGTCCGCCTGGGGGCGGCGTGCCAAAGGCGGCGCGGTCGACTTCGCGCTGGTGGGCCTCAGTGAGGCGTCTCATGGAGGCCAACTTCCGGCTCTCCGCGAGGAGGGCGAGGCGGCGAACCTCCAGCGCTTCGGCGTCGGCACCGGCCGAGAGGGGGATGGACAAGTCTTGGACCGCCGCATGCGGGGCGCTGAGGGCGTCTTCGCCAGAAGCGCCGCCGTGGCTGATGACCATCACCTCGATGGTGGCATCGTCACAGCCATCGGCTCGAGGAAGCGGGTCGTTGTAGATCATGACGTCGGTGGGGAAGCGTCGAGCGAGGCCGTGTCGGAGTAGACAGGCATCGGATCGGTGGAGCTAACAGACTCCAAGTCCACAATAGGCTCGCTGGAGACGTGGAGCTGGCTGAGGAGGTTGACGAGGTGGTCGGTGCCCGTGTCGGAGGCGAGCTCGTCGGAGATGAAGGTCTTGCCAAGGAGATCGGCGAGGCCGCTTGCCGCGCAGACGTTGGCGACGCCTTGCAGGGCGTGCCGGGCTGGCTACGCTCGCTGGGGAGGAAGAGGGTTCCCGTCCAGAATAGGTCTCCGGACGACGGTGCACCTGGCCCTATGGTGGGCGCCAAATGTCGGGTGGTAGGTGCGACATATGCCAACGGGTGGCTTATCATTGTGGGAGCCAGTAAGACATCGCCGGTGCCTGGAAGCGGGATGAGGCGAGGACATGCACGCCGGCGAATCTTACCCAGCTTCGGGGCTCTCCGTGGAGATAACACCCCTACTGCTGCTCTGCGGGGTCCCCGCATGATCACTAGATGAACGAGTGGCTACAAGATGCTCCTTGAGCTGTTTTGCGAGAGGAGGAAGAAGGGCACGGATAGCTCTCTTCTCCTCCCTATATGGTGCTAAAACTAGCACAGATGCACCCTTTGCATGGGTGCCCCGGGGGGTTTATATAGGCCCACCCCCCGGGGGTACAATGGTAATCCGGCTGGGCGCGGGCCCTACCCGTCTGTGACTACGCTCGCCAGCTTCTGTGCCGACTGCTGGGGCCCGCCGGCTGGTGGGTCCCGCCGGCTGCCAACTCCTTGGTCAACAGGAAGGCCCCACTGCCAAGGGTCTTGTTGGTGGCTGGTTACTGTTGCCTCAACCCGACGACGAGGGCTTCGTCGAGGTAAGCGTGGCTACAGTGCCACCGTCCGGCGGGCGATCGCTGTAGCCTTACCACGTCTTGTCTCCTTAATGGGGCGTCTTCTTCGAGGCGGGAAGCAAGCCGGCTGCGGGGAGCCACCCCCGTCTCGGGCCGACTGGGGGAGGCCTGGCCGCCTTCGGGCGTCTCTCTGCCTGAAGGGGCCCACCGCCCGTGGGCCGCGCTGGCGGCCCGTCGTGGGTGACATCAGGGTCAACATGGCAACAGTGCCGCGCCGAACGGGTCATGGCCACTCCGTACGGCGCACTGTGCCAGGCGTGCTCGGGGATTCGGGGGTGGTAGGCTTTACTGTAGCCACGCCCCGTCACATCGCCGTTATGTGGATGCAGACTTCGACGGTACGATCTTGACCGCTTGGTGGAAGCCGGCCTCTTGGAGTTGGCCTTCTCGTGGTCGGTTTCTCGGAGCCGGCCCTCCGGCGGCTTTCTTCATGAGGGCTAAAGTCGGGCTGCCTTCCAATAGTCGGCCTGGGGGACAGCCGGCCAGGGGAAGGCGGCCCCATGTCTTGGATTCTTGAGGGCCGGATCGGCTCGTAATTTCTTCAGAAGGGCCAGGGGGAGCCGGCTAGGCTACTCGTGGTCATTTACTCCGACAATATGCATGGGGGCTAAAGCCGACGACTGCAATCTTTCAGGTTATACACATGTATACATAAACGGCCGCACATGAGGCATCACAATACTTTCGGGCAAAAGTATAAACACAGCCTTGATAAATTTAATAAAACATTGTTTTTACAATGGGAATACATGTCACTCAAACATAATATTCTTCGAGCACTGGGCCTCTATCAAACGAGCACCCTCAAGAACTTCTTCAAAATAGTGCTCGGCAGCAACTCGGCCTATGGCCGAACCCTGCGCCGCAACAGTGGTAGCGTCCATCTCCGCCTAGTATGCTTTGACACGGGCAAGGGCCATCCACGAGCCTTCTATGCATGCCGACCTCTTCATCGCATTGATGCGCGGCACCGCACCAAGGAACTGCTACACTAAGCTGAAATAGCTGTTCGGCTTCGGCTTTTCCGGCCATAGATGATCCACGACGGACCTCATGGCGAGGCCAGACAATCTATTGAGTTCGGCCCATTCGGCAAGTTGATCAGTTAGTGGAAGTGGACGCTCTAGAACGTTAAACTGCGACCAGAATAGCTTGTCCACTTCACGATCTGTTTGATCTCAGAAGTATTCGGCTGCATCAACAGCACTCGCCGTCAAATCCAGATATGCGTCTGCCGAACTCCACAGCCAATCGAGAGGGGCATACCGCGGATCTCTGAACTTCCTCTGCAGCAAAAAGGGCTTCCCAGACACAATATCACCGGCTTCATGCAGCTCCTCCTTCTTTGCTCTCATGGCAGAGCGGGTGTCTTTGGTCGCCATCGTGGCCTTTTCAAGGTCTGTTGCCTTCGCTCGGTTTTCTTCTTCAAGGAACTGGCAACGGTCGGTAGTGTCTTTTAACTTTACGGCCATCTTGGCCATCTTCTCTTTGCTCTCGCAATGTGTGGCCTTCTCAGCTCTTAACTCTTCGGCCGCCTTCAAAGCAGCCGCATTACTCCTTCTTGCTTGTTCTTTGGGTCGGGCAAGTTCCGCCCGAAGGGTTTCCACGGTGGCAACTTCATCTGCAGTCATAAAATGTTAAAGATACTGGCATCACGCTGCTCTTACTATGTGACATTCACCAGAAAATATCACTTACCCTGTGCATCATCAAGCCTCTTGTTAACAAGCTCGATGTCGGCATCCGCCGCATCCAGTTGCCGCTTTAGTTCGACAAACTCATGAGCCCGACTAGCCACCGGAGCTTCCACTACCTGCACATTAAAGCGGTATGGTTATTACCTGGGACTATGATCCTCTGCTTGCCGCTGTTCTCGGTGACAACCAGAGTCTCAGGGGCTACTATCTACATAGGGTGCATTGTGGTACTATTACAAAGGTATATCATTTTACGTACCTCAAAGCCCGTTAGTAGACACATAAAGGCGTCATGCAACCCGCTTTCAGTGGACGAAATCCTTTCCATCACCGTACTCATTAACGTACGGTGTTCTTCCGAGATGGTCGCTCGCTTCAACAAATCCCTCAATGCGTCCGACCGCATACCAGACAGCGCCAGACTCTCTTGTTTGCCCTCGTTAAGAGCCGGATGCTGGGGACTTCGGGCGACCACAGGATTATCTTCAGGCCTAACCGGATTCGGAGAGGCCCTCCGCGACAACACTTCAAGGTCGCCCGCTTCTTGAGCGGGTGAGTCCGGGGGAGGCGTTTCGCTCTCCATCATCTCCAGAAGAAGGTCCCCTGAAGACGAGCTCTATTGAGAAGGGCTAATATCCAAAATGCATGACAAACGCTTCGGTTATTTTCCTCGGAAGTAAGGTAGAATATATTTACTATTAAGTATTTTTTGATCACTTACGACTCGTTAGAGGGCTGATCCCCGCGCGGACTTTGTGCGTCAAGAGCACCCCCCAAGGCAGGACCCTCTATTGGAGACTTCTTCTCCCATTTGGAAGCCTTGGTTTCCGGATCTTTAGAGGCAGTCCTCTTCCTTCCACGGAGCGAGAGAAGGTCAGAATCTTCCCCTTGGTTATCCTCCCTCATGGAGGCACTCATTCCCTCGGTTGGAATTGGTAGCGATGGGGGCCCACTTTCGCCCTCATTATTCTCCCCTTTATCTTCCTTTGAGGGCTCCGGGCAAGGTGCTAGCTCAAGCATCTTTTCCAGTACTGGATTGTCCAAACCCTCGGGAAGGGGGGACGAACACCGAATCATCTTTGCCTTCGTTAGCCAGTCCTGGTCGAAGGGCGATTTCTCAGAATGACGTCATGATAAATGAAAGACGGGGTGCTCGGCTAGAGGATTACTTACCTGGTCGGCAGTGCGGTTGCTGCTCAGGCCCACATGCTCGGTAGTATCCGGACACTCTGTTTGAGGTCCAGAGAATGATTTATACATCTCCTCGTGCATCAGGCTGAGGAAATTCTGAATAGTGCGCGGTCCTTCTGGGTTGAATTCCCACAAGCGAAGGGGCCGGCGTTTGCAAGGCTGGACTCGACGAACCAGCATGACTTGCATTAGCATAACCAAATTAAAATCTCCCTCAAAGAGATCCCGGATGCGGCTCTGCAATATGGGTACATCCTTGGCTGGACCCCAGCTCAGCCCCTGCTGATCCATGACATCAGTTGTGGTGGAGGGCCCGAGCGAAAGGCGGGGGAAGCTACCCACTTGGCACTTCTGGGAGCGATGATGTAGAACCACTCCCGTTGCCATAATCCGGACACCTCTGGAAAGGAACCTTTTGGCCACGGAGCTCCTGCAATCTTGCTTATTAATGTGCCTCCGCACGCTGCGTACTGTCCCTCGACTGTCTTCGACTTCACATCAAAGGTCTTGAGCCACAGACCGAAGTGAGGGGTAATGCGGAGGAAGGCCTCACATACGACAATAAATGCCGAGATGTGGTGAAAGAAATCTAGGGCTAGATCGTGGAAATTAAGCTTGTAATAGAACATCAAACCCCTTATGAAGGGATCCAGAGCGAGGCCTAGTCCTCGGAGGAAGTGGCAGATGAACACGACGTCTTCGTTGGGTTCAGGAGTAGGGACGACCTGCCCTCGAGCGGGCAGACAATGTGAGACTTCGGCGGTTAGGTACCTTGCCTCCCTCAATTTCTTGATATCCTCTTCCATGACGGAGGAGGGCATCCACCGGCCCTGAATGCTGGATCCAGACGTGATTGAAGGTCCGAAGCACCTGACCTAGGCTTTGGGTGTTAGAACTCGAGGCGGGGGAAGGATTCGATTGAGCACGGGAGGAAAAAAGTAAAAGCTTTGTCCCTTTATAAAGAGGGTGAATATCAAGCGTCCTCCCCGTGGCCGTTTGGGACTTGCCTAAAATCTAGGAGTCCAAGGCACGGTTGGGTTACCCATGTCTGTATTGATAAGAATCCCGTAATAAGGGGAACACAATCTCTGCTTCGACAAGACATGTCAAGAAACTGCCTCGCATTATGTGCGGGGCTAGTTAAAGGAAACAGTTCGAATAATTACCGGGCCATGGCATAATGTCATGTTGCCAAAACGTGTCAGCAGATTAGATTTGTGGAAATATTATTCTCTCTACGATGGTGTGTGGAACTTATTTTGCAGGGTCAGACACTATCCTTGTATTCAAATTCTTCTGTGATGTATTCGGAGGAGGAACCTGCCTTGCAATGCCGAAGACAATACTGCGTGCCAGACTCATCGTCATTGAAGTCTGGTTCAGGGGCTACTGAGGGAGTCCTGGATTAGGGGGTCTCCGGACAGCCGGACTATATCCTTTGGCCGGACTGTTAGACTATGAAGATACAATATTAAAGACTTCGTCTTGTGTCCGAATGGGACTCTACTTGGCGTGGAAGGCAAGCTAGGAAATACGGATATGTATATCTCCTCCTTTGTAACCAACCTTGTGTAACCCTAGCCCTTTCGGGTGTCTATATAAACCGGAGGGTTTTAGTCCGTAGGACAACATACAATCATACCATAGGCTAGCTTCTAGGGTTTAGCCTCTTCGATCTCGTGGTAGATCATCAAGAATAAATCAAGCAGGACGTAGGGTTTTACCTCCATCAAGAGGGCACGAACCTGGGTAAAACATCATATCTCCTGCCTCCTGTTACCATCCACCTTAGACGCACAGTTTGGGACCCCCTACCCGAGATCCGCCGGTTTTTGACACCGACAGTGAGAAACACGTACTCCCCCAACCTTAGGCTTTTGGCCTAAGTTGGTAATCAATGAGTAGCCTGGAGGGTAGTAGTCGGCATGGTAGCTCACAGAGGCTCTCGGTGCGGATGCCTCAGCACGCCATGCCGCCATGACTCCTGTGTTATGAGCTCGGGCCTCTCTCTCAAGAACAAAATATATTCCCTTGTTGTTATAGTCAAAAAGAGCAGGCACAGGCAAATATGTCTCCACAACAGATGTTTGGTTAAACAAAAGATTATAAGTGAAGTTATCAACTTTTCCCTTGAGAATCTTATGCTCTTTTAAGGTATCAAAATCTAAATACTGCATGGGTAGGATAGGATCAAAGGGCAAAGGTGAAAATGCCCAGCCCTTGTGCTAAACGCGTGGCGTAAATTCCACCATTGAACTAGTCATTGTTAGCATTATGCTGAAGTCTACATGCAACAATAGCTCCAAGGTTATAATTCGTTTCACCAGTGAGAGCAGTGTGAATGAGGCTCAAGTCTATTGCACAAAGTATGCTACAGTCTTGCTTGCCTACTATGCATTTCCCGTTAAATAATGCAAAGTACTGAATTGCGGGAAAGTGAATGCTCTTTATTCTTCCTTGTCTCACTCCCCTATTTTCAACGTAATAAAGGCTAGTCAAGAAAGACTCAAACTCAGTCGTTGATGGCTCATCAAGCGAACCCCAAAATGGAAGTTTGCAATGGTAAGCAAAATTCTCTAGTGGAATAGTAAATGGATTATAATAAAGCATAAACGACACTCTAGACTCACGCGGAAAATATTTAAATCCTTTGACAAATGATTCAGTGAGAAGTTGGTGTTGTTCACACTTATTTGAGAGGTAGGGACCGAGACCGGCACTATAAATTTAATGCTCAAATTCCTCTTTAATGCCCACTCGCATCATATACTCATCACAAGGCCATAAGCATGTTTTGCTAGCGGCACTTCATGTGGAACTTTCACTTGGTTCAACATAAGAACGGCAAGAAGAACTATCACTAGAAGATGCCCCTGATGATCATCTCCTTGAAGAACTCCTTCCAAATAGGTTCATCATGTCCGTGTACAATTTTCTCCCCGAGGATCGTCTCCTCGAAGAACTCCTTCCAAATAGGTTCATCATGTCCGCGTACAATTTTCTAAAAATAAAAACTTTGGGGTGACAAAAATTTGTGAACAAAACTTTATAAGATTGATAGCAACTACTCATAGGGATAAATAGAGGCCATAGCAAGCATTCAAGCTACTTAGAACACTAAGAATTCAACATGCAAGCACATCTACAGCAGCACCAAGAGTAGCCAATTATTCAAAATATAAAACACTAAAACAAAAACTAATTGGAAAAACGGTGGAGTCACATACCAAGCAACAATCCCCCCAAACAGTTTCGGAAATGGAGCTTTGAGCAAAGAGATCGAAACCCGCGGGTTTGAGCTCAAGAACACAGGAGAGAGAGCAATGGAGATTTTTTTCTGGAGGTAGGTGATGATGTGGTATAAAGAGATAAGTGAGAGGGCCCACGTGGGGACCACAACCCACCAGGGCGCGCCTGCGGGTGCTGGCGCGCCCAGGTGGGTTGTGCTCACCCGGTGCACCTCCCTCTGGTATTATTTGCACCAAAAATTCTTAAATATTCAGAAAAAAATCGTGCAAAAATTTTCAGGGCATTCTAAGAACTTTTATTTTTGGGTCATTTTTTATTGCACGGGAAATTCAAAAAATAGACAAAACAATGGCATTTCATTTTATTTAACTAATTAAAACAGAAAACAAAAGGTAGGGACAAAAGGTAGTGCTTACTAAATTAACAACCACTTTCGATTAGCATGAAACTGTTCAAAAATGATCCATTAATAAGGTTGATCAACTCTTATTAACAACCACTTTCGATTAGCATGAAACCGAAGAACTTTCGTAAATCACTAAGTTACCTCAATGGGGATATGCATTTCCCCAACAATAAGTGTTTCATATTTCTTTTTGACAGTAGGTAGAGGTATTTGAAACTTCCAATAGTGATTGTCGGAGATTTTTCAATAACATTAGTACCATTCACTTGGAATTGTTTCTTCAGAAAGTGCACCATATGCTCATTGCCATTAATATTAAAAGTGATCTTGCTTTTATTGCAATCAATAACAGCCCCTGCAGTATTCAAGAATGGTCTACCAAGGATAATCAACATGTTGTCGTCCTCGGGCATCTCAAGTATAACACAGTCAGTCAAAATAGTAACATTAGCAACAACAACGGGCACATCCTCATAGATACCGATAGGTATGGCAGTTGATTTATCAGCCATTTGCAATGATATTTTAGTAGGTGTGAGTTTATTCAAGTCAAGTCTTTTATATAAAGAGAAAGACATAACACTAACACCAACTCCTAAATCACACAAAACAGTTTTCACATAATTCTTTTGGATAGTGCAAAGTATAGTTGGTATTCCCGGATCTCCAAGTTTTTAGGTACTCCATCTTTGAAAGTGTAATTAGCAAGCATAGTGGAGATTTCAGCTTCCGGTATTTTTCTCTTATTTGTGATGATGTCTTTCATATACTTTGCATAAGGAGGCATTTTCAAGATATCAGTCAAGCGAGTACGCGAAAAGACTGGCCTCAGCATTTCAGCAAAGCTTTCAAATTCTTCATCATCATTCTTTTTAGTTGACTTAGGTGGAAAATGCATAGGTTTTTGAACCATGGTTCTCTTTCTTTACCGTGTTTTCTAGCCACAAAGTCTCTTCTATCATATCTTTTATTTTTAGCTTGTGGGTTATCAAGATCAACAGGTGGTTCTATCTCAACATCATTGTCTGGTTCTTTATCATTGGTTGGTTGAGAGTCTTCATGATACCCATCATTGACCTTTTCAATATCAGTAGGTGAGTGTTCATTTCCAAATTGAGTTTCAACATCAGAGATAGAAATTTCATTATCATTATCAGTAGGTTTCTCTATTTCAGGTTCACTAGGAGCATGCAAAGTCCTATCATTTTTCTTGTTCTTTTTCTTTCTAGAAGAACTAGATGCACTAGTGTTAACTCTTTGTGAATCTTGTTCAATTCTTTTAGGGTGTCCCTCAGGATAAAGTGGTTCCTGAGACATTTTACCTCCTCTAGTTGCAACTCTAACAGCAAAGTCATGCATATTATGATTCATTTCATCAAGCAATTCTCTTTGAGATTTAGCAACTTGTTCTAATTGAGTTTGAACCATAGAAGCATGTTTTCCAACACCTCTAACATCATTCGACATTCTAAATAATAAGTCACTAAGCGAGCAATCATATCATAATTATATTTCAATTGTTTCATAACATTTGCATTGAAGTGATCTTGTTTTCTAATGTAGTTTCAAACTCATAAAGGCATTGGCTAGGATGCATATTGTGAGAATTATCATTATCATTGAACTTCATAAGAGAATTTACCTCTGCCACCTTAGGCAGTGGTGGTGTATTAAGCCCATGTGTTTCTTCAATAGGAGGTAAAATTTTAACATCCTCAGCTTTAATACCTTTTTCCTTCATAGATTTCTTTGCCTCTTGCATATCTTCAGGACTGAGATATAGTATACCCCTCTTCTTGAGTGGGTTTGGCTGGTGGTTCAGGAATAGTCCAATCATCATAATTTTTCAATATGTTATTTAATAATTCCTGAGCTTGTCCAACAGTTTGTTCCCTGAAAACAAAACCAACACAACTATCTAGGAAGTCCCTAGAAGCATCGATTAGTCCATTATAGAAGATATCAAGTATTTCATTTTTCTTAAGAGGATGATCAGGCAAAGCATTAAGTAACTGGCAAAGACTCCCCCAAGCTTGTGGGAGACTCTCTTCTTTAGTTTGAGCAAAGTTAAATATTTCCGGTAAGGCAGCTTGTTTCTTATGAGCAAGAAAATATTTTTCAGAGAAGTAATAAATCATATCCTGGGGACTACGCACACAACTAGGAGCAAGAGTATTGTACCAAGCTTTAGCATCACCCTTTAATGAGAAAGGAAATAATTTGAGAATAAAGTAGTAGCGGGTTTTCTTGTCATGAGTAAAAAGGGTAGCTATATCATTCAACTTAGTAAGATGTGCCACAATAGTTTCAGTTTCATAACCATGGAAATGACGAGATTCAACCAAAGTAACTAACTTTGGGTCGACAGAGAATTCATAATCCTTATCATCAATAAAGATAGGTGAAGTAGCAAACTTAGGATCACACTTCATTCTAGCATTCAGAGATTTTTCTTTATACTTGTGTAATAATTTCTCTAGATCATCTCTATCATTGCAAGAAAGAATGTCTCTAGTTGTTTCTTCACTCATAACATAACCTTCCGGTACCTTAGGAAATACATATCTAGGAGGGCTAGTTCTAGTAGGTGTTTCAGGAGTTTTAGTTTCAAGCTCATCATCAGATTCAACAACATCATGTTGTATAACTCTAGCAATTTGTTTATCAAGAAATTCACCAAGTGGCACATCATCATTATCAAGCAAGGTACTAGCATCATCATAAGCATCATTCATAGTAGAGGTAGCATCATCAATAACTTGCGACATATCAGAATTGATAGCATGTGGTGGTGTTGCAAGTTTACTCATAACAGAAGGTGAATCTAAAGCAGAACTGGATGGCAGTTCCTTACCTCCCCTCGTCCTTGAGGAAAATATCTTAGTCTTAGCATCCTTCAGATTCTTCATATTGATAATATGATAATAATACCAAGTGACTCAAAGAAATATAGCTATGCTCCCTGGCAACGACGCCAAAAAAGGTCTTGAAAACCCACAAGTATAGGGGATCACAACAGTTTTCGAGGATAGAGTATTCAACCAAATTTATAGATTCGACCCAAGGGGGGCCAAAGAATATTTGAAGGTATTAGCAGCTGAGTTGTTAATTCAACCACACCCGGAGATTAATTATCTACAGCAAAGTGATCAGTAGCAAAGTAGTTTGATAGTTTTGATAGCAGTAGCAGCAGCAATAGTAATAGTAACAGTGATAGCAGTAATTTTGTAGCAAGTGTAACAGTGATGATAGCAGTGATTACTTAGCAGAAACAATATGGAAAATTCGTAGGCATTGGATCGGTGACTTGTTGGATGATATTCATCATGTGACAGTTATAACCTAGGGCGATACAGCACTAGCTCCAGTTCATCGATATAATGTAGGCATGTATTCCGTAAATAGTCATACATGCTTTATTAAAAGAACTTGCATGCCATCTTTTGTCCTACCCTCCCATGGCAGCGGGGTCCTGCTACCTCTTGAGCACTACGTTGGTTTTCCCTTGAAGAGGAAAGGGTGATGCAGTAAAGCAGCGTAAGTATTTCCCTCAATTTTGATAACCAAGTTATCAATCCAGTAGGAGACCACGCGCAAGTCACCCCGTACCTACACAAACAAATAAGAACCTCACAACCAACGCGATAAAGGGATTGTCAATCCCTTCACGACCACTTGCTAGAGTGAGATCTGATAGAGATAATAATAATAAGATAAATATTTTTGGTATTTTTTGATATAGATTGAAAGTAAAGATTGTAAAATAAAATATATTGGAAACTAGTATGATGGAAAATAGACCCGGGGGCCATAGGTTTCACTAGTGGATTCTCTCAAGATAGCATAAGTATTACGGTGGGTGAACAAATTACCATCGATAAATTGATAGAAAAGCGAATAATTATGAGAATATCTAGGCATGATCATGTATATAGGCATCACGCCCGCGACAAGTAGACCGAAACGATTCTGCATCTACTACTATTACTCCACACTTTGACCGCTATCCAGCATGCATCTAGAGTATTAAGTTCATAAGAATAGAGTAACGCCTTAAGCAAGATGACATGATGTAGAGGGATAAACTCATGAAATATGACATAAACCCCATCTTTTTATCCTCGATGGCAAAAATAATATATGTGTCGTTTCCCCTACTGTCACTGGGATCGACCACCGTAAGATTGAACCCAAAGCTAAGCACTTCTCCCATTGCAAGAAAGATCAATCTAGTAGGCCAAACCAAACTGATAAATCAAAGAGACTTGCAAAGATAAACCAATCATACATAAAAGAATTCAGAGAAGAATCAAACATTGTTCATAGATAATCTAGATCATAAACCCACAATTCATCGGATCTCGACAAACACACCACAAAAGAAGATTACATTGAATAGATCTCCAAGAGAATCGAGGAGAACTTTGTATTGAGATCCAAAGAGAGAGAAGAATTCATCTAGCTACTAGCTATGGACCCGAAGGTCTGAAGTAAACTACTCACACATCACCGGAGAGGCCATGGAGTTGATTTAGAGACCCTCTGTGATCAATGCCCCCTCCGGCGGAGCTCCGGAAAAGGCCCCAAGATGGGATCTCTCGGGTACAGAAGGTTGCGGCGATGGAATTAGGTTTTCGTGGTTCTCCTAGATGTTTGCGGAGTACGTGGACTTATATAGGAGGAAGAAGTAGGTCGGTGGAGCAACGAGGGGCCCACGAGGGTGGAGGGCGCGCTCAGGGGGGTAGGCGCACCCCTGCCTCGTGGCCTCCTCGATTGTTTCTTAACACCCACTCCAAGTCTCCTGGATCACGTTGGTTGGGAAAATCACGTTCCCAAAGGTTTCATTCCATTTGGGCTTTGTTTGATATTCGTTTTCTGTGACACACTGAAGTAGGCAAAAAACAGCAATTTGGGCTGGGCCTCCGGTTAATAGGTTAGTCCCAAAAATGATATAAAAGTGTAAAATAAAGCCCATTAACATCCAAAACAGATAATATAATAGCATGGAGGAATAAAAAATTATAGATATGTTGGAGACGTATCAGGTCCATATTGGAAACTAAGGGATATTAAGGCCCCCCTTTAATAGAGAACCGGAACAAAGCATTAACACATAGTGAATACATGAACTCCTCAAACTACGGTCATCACTGGGAGTGGGCCTGGTTGTTGTCACTCCGGGGTTGCCGGATCATAACACGTAGTAGGTGACTATAACTTGCAAGATCAGATCTAGAACATGGATATAATGAAGATAACATAAACGGTTCAGATATGAAATCATGGCACCCGGGCCCAAAGTGTCAAGCATTAAGCATGGCAAAGTCAGAGCAACATCAATCTAAGAACATAATGGATACTGCTACCTCTTGAGCACTGCGTTGGATTTCCTTGAAGAGGAAAGGATGATGCAACAAAGTAGCGTAAGTATTTCCCTTAGTTTTGAGAACCAAGGTATCAATCCAGTAGGAGGCTATGCGCGAGTCCCTCGTACCTGCACAAAACAAATAACTCCTCGGAACCAACGTGATAAGGGGTTGTCAATCCCTTCACGGCCACTTACGAGCGTGAGATCTGATAGATATGATAGGATAATATTTTTGGTATTTTTGTGATAAAGATGCAAAGTAAAATAAAAGCAAAGTAAAAAAAGCAAAGGAAATAACTAAGTATTGGAAGATTAATATGATGAAGATAGACTCGGGGGCCATAGGTTTCACTAGTGGCTTCTCTCAAGAGCATAAGTATTTTACGATGGGTGAACGAATTACTGTTGAGCAATTGACAGAACTGAGCATAGTTATGAGAATATCTAGGTATGATCATGTATATAGGCATCACGTCCGAGACAAGTAGACCGACTCCTGCCTGCATCTACTACTATTACTCCACTCATCGACCGCTATCCAGCATGCATCTATAGTATTAAGTTCATGAAAATAGAGTAACGCCTTAAGCAAGATGACATGATCTAGAGGGATAAATTCATGCAATATGATAAAAAAACCATCTTGTTATCCTCGGTGGCAACAATACAATGGGTGCCTTGCTGCCCCTACTGTCACTGGGAAAGGACACCGCAAGATTCAACCCAAAGCTAAGCACTTCTCCCATTGCAAGAAAGATCAATCTAGTAGGCCAAACCAAACTGATAATTCGAAGAGACTTGCAAAGATAACTAATCATACATAAAAGAATTCAGAGAAGATTCAAGTATTGCTCATAGATAATCTTGACCATAAACCCACAATTCATCGATCTCAAAAAACACACTGCAAAAAGAAGATTACATAGGATAGATTTCCACAAGAGAGGAGGAGAACATTGTATTGAGGTCCAAAAAGAGAGAAGAAGCCATCTAGCTAATAACTATGGACCCGAAAGTCTATGGTAAACTACTCACACTTCATCTGAGAGGCTATGGTGTTGATGTAGAAGCCCTCCGTGATGGATGCCCCCTCCGGCGGAGTTCCGGAACAGGCCCCTAGATGGGATCTCGTCGATACAGAAGGTTGCGGCGGTGGAATTAGGTTTTTGGCTCCGTCTCTGATCGTTTGGGGGTACATAGGTATATATAGGAGGAAGAAGTACGTCGGTGGAGCAACAGGGGGCCCACGAGGGTGGAGGGTACGCCTGGAGGGGGGGGGGGTAGGCATTCCCCCTACATCGTGGCTTCCCTGTTGGTTACTTGACGTAGGGTCCAAGGCTCCTGGATCTTGTTCGTTCCAAAAATCACGTCCCCGAAGGTTTCATTCCGTTTGGACTCCGTTTGATATTCCTTTTCTGCGAAACCCTAAAATAGGCAAAAACAGCAATTCTGGGTTGGGCCTCCAGTTAATAGGTTAGTCCCAAAAATAATATAAAAGTGGATAATAAAGCCCAATAATGTCCAAAACAATAGATAATATAGCATGGAGCAATCAAAAATTATAGATATGTTGGAGACGTATCAAGCATCCCCAAGCTTAATTCTTGCTCGTCCTCGAGTAGATAAATGATAAAAAAAGATAATTTTTGATGTGAAGTGCTACTTGGCATAATTTTAATGTAATTCTTCTTAATTGTGGTATGAATATTCAGATCCGAAAGATTCAAGATAAAAGTTTAATATTGACATAAAAATAATAATACTTCAAGCAAACTAACGAAGCAATCATGTCTTCTCAAAATAACATGGCCAAAGGAAGTTATCCCTATAAAATCATATAGTTTGGCTATGCTATATCTTCACCACACAAAGTATTTAAATCATGCACAACCCCGATGACAAGCCAAGCAATTGTTTCATACTTTTGACATTCTCAAACTTTTTCAATCTTCACGCAATACATGAGCGTGAGCCATGGATATAGCACTATATGTGGAATAGAATGGTGGTTGTGGAGAAGACAAAAAAGGGAGAAGATAGTCTCACATGAACTAGGCGTATCAACGGGCTATGGAGATGCCCATCAATAGATATCAATGTGAGTGAGTAGGGATTGCCATGCAACAGATGCACTAGAGCTATAAGTATATGAAAGCTCAACAAAAGAAACTAAGTGGGTGTGCATCCAACTTGCTTGCTCATGAAGACCTAGGGCATTTTGAGGAAGCCCATCATTGGAATATATAAGCCAAGTTCTATAATGAAAAATTCCCACTAGTATATGAAAGTGACGAAATGAGAGACTCTCTATCATGAATATCATGGTGATACTTTGAAGGACAAGTGTGGTAAAAAGGATAGTAACATTGTCCCTTCTTTCTTTTTCTCTCATTTTTTTATTTTTTTTATTTGGGCCTTTTCTCTTTTTTTATGGCCTCTTTTCTTATTTTTTTATTTTTTCGTCCGGAGTCTCATCCCGACTTGTGGGGGAATCATAGTCTCCATCATCCTTTCCTCACTGGGACAATGCTCTAATAATGATGATCATTACACTTTTATTTCCTTACAACCCAATAATTACAACTCGACACTTAGAACAAAATATGACTCTACATGAATGCCTCCGGCGGTGTACCGGGATATGCAATGAATCAAGAGTGACATGTATGAAAGAATTATGAATGGTGGCTTTGCCACAAATACGATGTCAACTACATGATCATGCTAAGAAATATGACAATGATGGAGCATGTCATAATAAACGGAACAGTGGAAAGTTGCATGGCAATATATCTCGGAATGGCTATAGAAATTCCATAATAGGTAGGTATGGTGGCTGTTTTGAGGAAGGTATATGGTGGGCGTATGATACCGGCGAAAGGTGCGCGGTATTAGAGAGGCTAGTAATGGTGGAAGGAAGAAAAGTGCGTATAATCCATGGACTCAACATTAGTCATAAAGAACTCATATACTTATTGCAAAAATCAACAAGTTATCAAAGCAAAGTATTGCGCGCATGCTCCTAGGGGGATAGATTGGTAGGAAAAGACCATCGCTCGTCCCCGACCGCCACTCATAAGGAAGACAATCAAAAAATAAATTATCCTCCGACTTCATCACATAACGGTTCACCATACGTGCATGCTACGGGAATCACAAACTTTAACACAAGTATTTCTCAAATTCACAACTACTAAACTAGCACAACTTTAATATCACCATCTTCATATCTCAAAACAATTATCAAGCATCAAACTTCTCATAGTATTCAACACACTCATAAGAAAGTTTTTACTATTCTTGAATACCAAGCATATTAGGATTATTTGAGCAAATTACCATGCTATTTAAGACTCTCAAAATAATCTAAGTGAATCATAGGAGGTCAATAGTTTCTATAAAACAAATCCACCACCGTGCTCTAAAAAATATAAGTGAAGTACTAGAGGAAAACTATATAACTCAAAAGATATAAGTGAAGCACATAGAGTACTCTAACAAATTACAAATCATGTATGGATCTCTCAAAAGGTGTGTACAGCAAGGATGATTGTGGTAAACTAAAAATCAAAGAATCAAATCATACAAGACGCTCCAAGCAAAACACATATCATGTGGTGAATAAAAATATAGCTCCAAGTAAAGTTACCGATAGAAGTAGACAAAAGAGGGGATGCCTTCCGGGGCATCCCCAAGATTTGGCCTTTAGGTGTCCTTAGATTTTCTTGGGGGTGCCATGGGCATCCCCAAGATTAGGCTCTTGCCACTCCTTGTTCCATAATCCATCAAATCTTTACCCAAAACTTGAAAAGTTCACAACACAAAACTTAAAGTAGAAAATCTCGTGAGCTCTGTTAGCGAAAGAAAACAAAAGACCACTTCAAGATACTGTAATGAACTCATTCTTTATTTGTATTGGTGTTAAACCTACTGTACTCCAACTTCTCTATGGTTTATAAACTATTTTTATGGCCATAGATTCATCAAAATAAGCAAACAACACACGAAAAACAGAATCTATCAAAAATAGAACAGTCTGTAGTAATGTGTAGCTAGCACAAGATCTGGAACCCCAAAAATACTTAAAAAAATTGCTGGACGTGAGGAATCTATCTATTAATCATATGCAAAAATAGTTAACTAAATATCACTTTCCAAATATAAATGGCAGCAGTTCTCGTGAGCGCTAAAGTTTCTGTTTTTTACAGCAAGATAACAAGACTTTCCCCAAGTCTTCCCAACGGTTCTACTTGGCACAAACACTAATTAAACACAAAAAAACACAACCAAAGCAAAGGCTAGATAAATTATTTATTACTAAACAGGAGCAAAAATCAAGGAATAAAAATAAAATTGGGTTGCCTCCCAATAAGCGCTATCGTTTAGCGCCCCTAGCTAGTCATAAAAAGCAAGGATAGATCTAGGTATTGCCATCTTTGGTAGGCAATCCATAAGTGGCTCTCATAATAGATTCATAAGGTAATTTAATTTTCTTTCTAGGAAATTATTCCATGCCTTTCCTTAACGGATATTGGAATCTAATATTTCCTTCCTTCATATCAATAATTGCACCAATCGTTCTAAGGAAAGGTCTACCAAGAATAATAGGACATGAAGGATTGCAATCTATGTCAAGAACAATAAAATCTATGGGAACATAATTCCTATTTCAACAATAAGAACATCATTGATTCTTCCCATCAGTTTCTTAATAGTGGAATCCTCAAGGTGCAAGTTTAAAGAGCAATCATCAAAATCACGGAAACCTAACAAATCACACAAAGTCTTTGGAATCGTGGAAACACTAGCACCCAAATCACATAAAGCATAGAACTCATGATCTTTAATCTTAATTTTAATAGTTGGTTCCCACTCATCATAAAGTTTTCTAGGGATAGAAATTTCCAACTCGAGTTTTTCTTCATAAGATTGCATCAAGGCATCAACGATATGTTTAGTAAATGCTTTATTTTGACTATAAGCATGAGGAGAATTTAGCACGGATTGCAACAAGGAAATACAATCAGTCAAAGAGCAATTTTCATAATTAAATTCCTTGAAATCCAAAATAGTGGGTTTAGCAACATCTAGGGTTTTGATTTCTTCAATCCCACTTTCATCAAATTTAGCATCAAGATCTAAAAACTCCGAATTTTTGGAACGCCTTCTAGGTAAAGGTGGATCATATTCAGTCCCATCATTATCAAGATTCATATTGCAAAACAAAGATTTAATAGGGGACACATCAATAACTTTTAGATCTGCATCTTTATTTTCATAGGAATTAGAAGAACACGCTCTTATAAAGGCATCTTTCTTAGCACGCATCCTAGCGGTTCTTTCTTTGCACTCATCAATGGAAATGCTCATGGCTTTGAGAGACTCATTGATATCATGCTTAGGAGGAATAGATCTAAGCATTAAAGAATCAACAACTTTAAGCAATTTCTCTTCAAGCAAAGCATTGAAATTCTTTCGCGAATTCATAAATTCTTTAACACTATTCTCAAATTCAGAGGGCATATTATTGAAATTTCCGTAAGAGTTGTTGTAGTAATTTCCATAATTATTAGAGGGATTGTTAGGATAAGGCCTAGGATTAAAGTTTCCTCTATACGCGTTGTTACCAAAATTATTCCTACCAACAAAATTCACATCCATAGATTCATTATTATTCTCAATCAAAGTAGACAAGGGAATATCATTAGGATCAGAAGAAACACTCTTACTAGCAAATAATTTCATTAGTTCATCCATCTTTCCATTCAAAACATTAATTTCTTCTATCGCATGCACTTTTTTATTAGTAGATATTTCAGTATGCCATTGATAATAATTAACCATAATATTATCTAGGAGTTTAGTAGCTTATCCTAAAGTGATTTCCATAAAAGTTCCTCCCGCGGCCGAATCTAAAAGATTTCTAGAAGAAAAATTCAACCAGGCATAAATTTTTTGTATAATCATCCACAAATTCAAACCATGAGTAGGGCAATTATGTATCATTAATTTCATCCTCTCCCAAGTTTGTGCAACATGTTCATGATCAAGTTGCTTAAAATTCATAATATCGTTTCTAAGACAGATGATCTTAGCGGGAGGAAAATACTTAGAGATAAAAGCATCTTTGCACTTGTTCCAAGAATCAATACTATTTTTAGGCAAAGATGAAAACAAGCTTTAGCACGATATCTACGAGAAAAAGGAAATAGCTTCAATTTGACAATATCATTGTCCACATCTTTCTTATTTTGCATATCACACAAATCAACGAAGCTATTTAGATGGGTAGCGGCATCTTCACTAGGAAGGCCGGAAAACGGATCTTTCATGACAAGATTCAGTAAGGGAGCATTAATTTCACAAGATTCAGCATCGGTAAGAGGAGAAATCGGACTGCTAATAAAATCGTTGTTGTTGGTATTGGTAAAGTCACACAATTTAGTGTTATCTTGAGCCATCGTGACAAGCAAGCAATCCAACACACAAGCAAACAAGAAACAGGCAAAAGGAGGCAAATAGAGAAAGAGAGGGAGGATAGAGAGAGAGAGGGCGAATAAAATGGCAAGGGTGAAGTGGGGGAGAGGAAAACGAGAGGCAAATGGCAAATAATGTAATGCGGGAGATAAGGGTTTGTGATGGGTACTTGGTATGTTGAATTTTGCGTAGACTCCCCGGCAACGGCGCCAGAAATGGCTCGTTGTCGGGAGTCAAATCTTGACTTGCGCGAACCTCCGCGACAACGGCACCAGAAATCTTCTTGCTACCTCTTGAGCACTGCATTGGATTTCCTTGAAGAGGAAAGGATGATGCAACAAAGTAGCGTAAGTATTTCCCTTAGTTTTGAGAACCAAGGTATCAATCTAGTAGGAGGCTACATGTGAGTCCCTCGTACCTGCACAAAACAAATAACTCCTCGCAACCAACGCGATAAGGGGTTGTCAATCCCTTCATGGCCACTTACGAGAGTGAGATCTGGTAGATATGATAGGATAATATTTTTGGTATTATGGTGATAAAGATGCAAAGTAAAATAAAAGCAAAGTAAAAAAGCAAAAGAAATAACTAAGTATTGGAAGATTAATATGATGAAGATAGACCCGGGGCCCATAGGTTTCACTAGTGGCTTCTCTCAAGAGCATAAGTATTTTACGGTGGGTGAATGAATTACTGTTGAGCAATTAACATAATTGAGCATAGTTATGAGAATATCTAGGTATGATCGTGTATATAGGCATCACGTCCGAGACAAGTAGACCGACTCCTGCCAGCATCTACTACTATTACTCCACTCATCGACCGCTATCCAACATGCATCTAGAGTATTAAGTTCATGAAAACAGAGTAACGCCTTAAGCAAGATGACATGATGTAGAGGGATAAATTCATGCAATATGATAAAAAAACCCATCTTGTTATCCTCGATGGCAACAATACAATACGTGCCTTGCTTCCCCTACTGTCACTGGGAAAGGACACCGCAAGATTGAACCCAAAGCTAAGCACTTCTCCCATTGCAAGAAAGATCAATCTAGTAGACCAAACCAAACTTATAATTCGAAGAGACTTGCAAAGATAACCAATCATAAAAGAATTCAGAGAAGATTCAAATATTGTTCATAGATAATCTTGTTCATAAACCCACAATTCATCGGTCTCAACAAACACACCACAAAAAGAAGATTACATCGAATAGATCTCCACAAGAGAGGGGGAGAACATTGTATTGAGATCCAAAAAGAGAGAAGAAGCCATCTAGCTAATAACTATGGACCCGAAGGTCTGAGGTAAACTACTCACACTTCATCGGAGAGGCTATGGTGTTGATGTAGAAGCCCTCCGTGATGGATGCCCCCTCCGGCGGAGCTCCGGAACAGGCCCCAAGATGGGATCTCGTGGATAACGAAGGTTGCGGCAGTGGAATTAGGTTTTTGGCTCTGTCTCTGATTGTTTGGGGGTACGTAGGTATATATAGGAGGAAGAAGTACGTCGGTGGAGCAACAGGGGGCCCACGAGGGTGGAGGCCGCGCCTGGGGGG
>NC_041384.1:149663696-149680669 GCF_002162155.2 Triticum dicoccoides | reverse complement strand
CTGTTGGTTGCTTGACGTATGGTCCAAGTCTCCTGGATCTTGTTCGTTCCAAAAATCATGTTCCCGAAGGTTTCATTCCGTTTGGACTCCGTTTGATATTCCTTTTCTGCGAAACCCTAAAATAGGCAAAAACAACAATTCTGGGTTGGGCCTCCGGTTAATATTTTAGTCCTAAAAATAATATAAAAGTGGATATTAAAGCCCAATAATGTCCAAAACAGTAGATAATATAACATGGAGCAATCAAAAATTATAGATACATTGGAGACGTATCAGATACTAGGGATCAAGCCCTAACAAAACTAACTCGATTACATGATGAATCTCATCCAACTCCTCACCGACCAGCGAGCCTACAAAGGAATTACTCACTCCTGGTGGGGAGCATCAAGGAATTGCCGATGGAGAAGGGTTGGTGATGATGAAGAACGAGGATCCCCCTCTTCGGAGCCCCAAACGGACTCCAGATCTACCCTCCCAAGGAAGAATAGGGCTTGCCGGCGGCTCCATCTTGTTATCGCAATAATTCTTTCTCCCTGAATTTTTCTCTGAAAATAGGAATTTATAGTGCCAGGGTTGAGGTCTGCGGGGCCACCAGGTGGGGACAACCCACCTGGGCGCGCCAGGAAAGGGGGGCGCGCCCTGGTGGGTTGTGCCCACCCAGGTGCCCCTCTCCTGCAGGTCTTGGCTCTAGAAATTCTTATTATTGATATAAAAAAATCCTCGAAAAGTTTTGTTCCATTCCCAGAACTTTTATTTTTGCACAAAAACAACACCATGGTAGTTCTGCTGAAAACAGCGTCAGTCCGGGGGTTAGTTTCATTCAAATCATGCAAATTAGAGTCCAAAACAAGAGGAAAAGCGTGAGAAAAAATAGATACGTTGGAGACTTATCACTCCTCATTGGGTTTGACACTCTTACTTATTGAAAAGGCTACAATTGATACCCCATACTTGTGGGTCATCACTCCCCGCCTAAGTCGAAGCTATAGCCAATGCATTGAATCGTCAGTGGTTTCCAGCAGTGAGCAGCATCGTAACCTGCCTCTTAACGATGATCCGCCCCATCAACCTAACCCACCCAGAGATGACCATGTGCTAAACGATGCTCAGGCCATTGTGGATCAAGCTAGAGCCCGTCGTGAGGTGGAACTGGCGGCTCAACTCGGGGCTTATCATCAGTTTCCAATAAACCCTTCAGCGTCCGTGGAGGCTGGGATGACTTCCAGGACAGTTGGTGTGCTGTGTCTAGTGCTAGCTCTATGCAACGAATGTTTGCCCAAGGATTTTAAGAGTCCTCGTAAGGTGCCTAACTACACAACTGATCTTCCACCCAAGGCTTGGATTGAAAGCTATGAAGTAGCTATGGAGATGTTGGATGTTAATGATGTTGTATGTGCCAAGTACTTCACCATGATGTTGGATGGACCGGCTCTTACCTGGTTGAAAGGATTACCTGTCAATTCCATCACTTCATGGGCTAAGTTGAAGGTGCGCTTCATTCAAAACTTTAAAGGAACATGTAAACAACCTCTTTCAATTATTGACGTGGACAACTACATGCAGCGGGAGGATGAAACAGCCCACCATTGGGTTCGCCGGGTCCCAACTATTATCCACTCATCGGATAGCATCGCGGCAGGTTTTATTGTTCTGATTCTGGAGAAAAATTGTCACTTTACCCCCCTCAAGCAGAAGCTCAGGCGGCTTAAGCGTCACTGTAGTGAAATGGGGGAGCTCATGGCAGCTCTCAATAAGTATGATGACTCTGATAATACCAAAGACCCTGTATCTAATGATGAGAAGTCCAACAAGGGAAAGAAGAGTGGTAATGGCAAGGGTCACTGAGGGAGTCCTCGATTAGGGGGTCTCCAGATAGCCGGACTATATCCTTTGGCCGGAATGTTGGACTATCACTACTAGGGAAAAGCCTAGCAGCAGCGAGGGTTTTGGGCCTCTCAGTAGCGCGGGTGCCGGCACTACTAATAAGGCGCTACAGCTAACATATAGCAGTAGCGCCTGTTGTCCCACGCTACTGCTATACATGAATAGCTGTAGCGCTCTTTGGGAAAGGGTGCTATTGATATTATCTGCAGTGCTGTTTGCTGGGACGCGCTACTGGTAAGGAGGCGCTACTACTAAATTTCCCCCCTCGCTACTACTAGTTTATTTATTAGTTTTTTTCCTGCATATTTGTTTTGTATTTGTTTTGTATTTGAATAGGCTTTATACAATAATCTTTAGCATATCATACACATACAAATGTAATCATAGCATATACATACAATTAGTCTCATCAAATCATGTCATCATCATAATCATCAACCAACACAAAGTGGTCTCTCGTCATCATCTCGAAAATAGCGATACAAGTCTCGATTACTTGCAAATACATCGTCATCCATCTAAACAATGATATATGCGAGAAGAGCTATCACATTGAGAACATGAGTTCGTATCCCTCTCTCGCATTAGCGTGAACCTAAACTAACTACTGCCTGTCGCTCGGAAATCGGAAAACGGTACACATGGGCGGCCTGACACTCCGACCACTTGTCGTATATATACTCCTGGCGTAGCACTTCTTCGCCATCTATGATCTATGCACCTGCATCATAGCATGAGTCGATGATATGCAACATATATAGTTGAGCAACAGAAAGAGACATACTTGGCAAAAATAGAAACAACATATCATAAGCATAAATAACAAAGTTCATCGTACCCCAAAATGCCCTAACTAGAGTGATTTTCGCTAGTCGAGGAGGAGGACGGTTTAATTACATCACAAATAAAGTTTCACCGTGCATAACTCAAAGTTTTGTCATACAGAAAGTATGGACGAAACGGACACATTGTCATATATCGACAATCACTCTAACATGTCGTTCTATCCACCAAGTCAGGGAGATAGTCCCCGAGCCTAGTGAAAGGCTTCAGGTCGAGACGCTGAGAGGCTATCCATGTTCGGACGTCTTCCCGTGACATTTGTCCTTCTCCGTAGAACATCCCTGTTTTTTCGACGACCTCCTTCATGATGATTTGGGCAAGTTCGCGCTGGATGTTATAGAACTCAGCTCGAAGTCGATGATCCTTGATATCTCCTATGTCCTTTGCCCATTGCAGAATATGGTCATCGCCGAAAGAAGGTGCCATGCGAAGGTTCTAGTGATCCCGTCTGTACTCCAGCATGTGGTGTAGGACATAGAATCCATCATTAGGAGAATCGTTCGGTTGCTGGATGCAGCAGAAGTCGGTCTTATGGCCGAAGGCGACCCTGTCGCCCCTTATCTTCTTGTCCCTGACCTCTCCACCCATTGATTGGTAGTAATACATAGCACTGTCAAGAACATCCTTGATGTGGGTGTAATCCTTTTTGTGAATGTTCTTCGACGAGTCCAAGTAAAGAGCATGGGAGAATCGGGGGTAGAGGATGATGAGGATGGCACGCCCGCCGCTGTGCAAAATAAGTCCACAAATTAATTAGCCTCCACCATGCAAATGAATGATTGAAATCGAAGGAAGGATAGCAGCGCGGATGACTTACACGGGATGATAAGGCACGAGAATCGCCCCCTTGTCCTTATTGGAGAGCATGAAACTGGCGATGTAATCCCTCGCGTATTCACGGTGCTTTGTGCAGACTCCCAAGAAGCCCTCGTGCATGTAGTACGGGTCAGCGACACATATATGAGATATCTGCTCAACCCCGATGATGTAGTTCATGTGCAAGGCATAAAGGCGGACAAACGTAAAATCCAGCTTCTTCACGTGAAACATGTCAAATATGTAATTGAATCGGAGGAAGAACTTATCCGCGGGGAAGCTGTCGACGTACGACATTTGTCGCAGAACGTTAACCATGTAGAGTGGGTATCCTGGATCTTTCGAGGCAATGAGGTCTTCCTCTACTCGCAGTACATCGTCATGAAGTCTCTTTAGATCGCCGAATCTGGCCCGCAGCACTGTTGCAGGTAGGATTGGTTGACCGGGGATATGCCACTTATCCGCATCGAGGATATCTATACGGTCCTGAAGCCGAGGCTGCTGAGGCGGCTGGATCATAGAAACAGCTTTTTTTGCCGTTCCTCGCTCTCTTCCTAAACTTCTTTACTACCAGAGGGTCGTCCATAATACGTTGAGACGGCAATTCAGGCACCGACTCATGACGCTCAAACCCTGAGGAGGCGCCAGTATAGACATACTGTTCAGCAGCGCCATCGTTGCCCTCATCCTCATCCATGGCGACGTCATCAGCGACTAATGGAGCCTCCTCCTTACCCCGTCCGCTCTCACCCAACCCGACACCCGACGCTAATTGGGTAGGTGGGATGTTGATGTTCATACCTTGCTGAGGCTGCATGCTCGTGGGTGTGCTCCCGGCCGCCTCCAGACAAAGCAGACTCTTTGGCCACAACAGGACCCACCCAGCATTGCAACAATCACCAAGCCGCCGCGGTGTCTCATCGTCATCCCCCAGTAGTACTGGAGGAGGCAAATTCTCGTGGCCCGGTTTGACACTAGCCACGGAAACCTTGAAGACGTTCGGGGGGATCGGCCGGCTGTGGAACAATGGTTCCTTCGGCTCCATTATCGTCGCCTTCCCCACGTCCACCTTCTGGTCGCCGACGGTGTACAATATGGTGCACGGGGTTTCGTCGTCCTGCAAAGTAAAGTCTACGACGTGAGACATCCAAAAGGCAACGAAAACAGGAGATTATACATTTATATTGAAGGGGGCCGGTGTGACAGATACCGTGAGGGCGTCGAGCTCAGCCAAAGACGAAGCACCGCCTAGCACGTCCGGTGCGGGAGCAGGTGCTGGTGCAATGCTAGTGGAGCTGCTCCCCGCCAAGAAGTTAGCAAGGGGAAAGTCAGCTGCATTTTTTCTGGATTTTGCCTGGTCCAATTGAAAACGGCCGGAACCAAGGTAGTAGAAATATCTACAGCCACCTGTTTTGCGGCAGCTACCGCTGTTGCGACTGTCTACGTTGATTTTTTCTCAACCGCAATATCAACCCTCTGGTTGATGTTTTCTTCATTTAACCTATGTCTTTCCTTTCTCTCCTCCGTGGTCTCACGGTAGTACTTCTTCCACGTGGCACCATCTCCAACACCGTGCACGCGTCCATACGACGTTCAATATGTTCAACGCCCGGTTGAATGGAGTGTCCCACTTGGGCCTCGCCAATGCCTCAGACGGCGAGTCACTTTCGGCCGCAACCCTGTGCTGCTCTCTCTGCAAAAGGCACAAGGATCATTTACAAATATGACTAACGTGTGCAGTCGAATTGATCAGAAACTAAAATTACCAGCAGTCTCATGAACTCCGTAATGACCGGTGTTGTCTCGTAAACCTTCTTCACTGGGTCCCAACGATGCCGGGCCCTGAGGATGTCACGCTCCTGCGGGACGGTGAACTCCGCCAAGGGGTCTGGGATGCCCAGACTCGCGGCTTCCTCATCCTCCTTGGCCCATTTGGACCTCTTTTCGCCGTAACCACGGCTTCCAAGGTGGTGGCTCCCAAACTTCCTCTCTTGAAGCCCCTTCATGTACTTAGACTTTTTTTTGGCATCTTCGGCCTCGCAAGCCTCCTTGATTATTTGAAACTACTCTTCCGTGATTGTCGGATTATCCTTTACAATCTCGGAGTAGGGTTCCTTCTTGTCGATGATCCTTGCTTTCACTTGATTTTTCCAGGCGGCCAACGCGTCGCTAAACTTGGTCATGGCGTGTTTGTTTATCTTCTTCATTGTCGGGTCCTCATCTGGATCTTTATAATCCTTCTCATTCCGGCCCGGGAACAAGAATATCTGGTGAAACTTCTTTAGGAGGGAGCTCCTCATATTTTCTATCTTCTGTAGTTTCTCATCGTTGATGGTGGCGGTTGTCCGTATGATGCAGCCTATTTGATTGCCGTAGCATCGACGCGCTTCCTCGGGCGCCGTTGGCTCAAAATTGCCATCGTCCACCTCCGTGACCACCACTCTAGTAGTCCTGAGTTTGTTAGGAACCCGTTGCCTCTTTGCTTTCGGTTCTACACCGGCCCCGCTCCCCGGGGCAGCGCCGGTCTCAGTCTCAGCGCCGGTCTTGATGCCGGTATGAGTCTAAGCGCCGGTCTCAGTCTCAGCACCGGTCTACGTGTCGGTCTCAGTCCCCGATGCCACCGATGGGCCCAGCAATAACATCGGTTGATCGTCGGTAAGGCTAAAAAATTCGTCTGCCGCCCGGTAGGCGTCGTCGCAATCACCAGAACCCTGTCCTTCATCGTTGCTAGCCATGTGTTCATATGATTAAATCTAGTCAATTAATTCTAGACCTAATAAAATGAATAATGACATAAAAAATGCCTATTGTTTTGCAGGAATGTTGTGCGGCAAATCACGGGCACTCGATATGTCCTAGTTTGTAGCACAAGTCATGCCGAAATTCACCAAAAATTTCGGCATGACCTTTGCTAAAAAAAGTGGACAAATTGAGAACCTGAAATTTGCCGGAACAGAAATGAATCAACATTCCAGCAAAACATAGGCCACTTAGCATCATTCCCTGGAAACAATGTTCAAATATCCCTCTTCGATGCTGCAACACATGTCCAAATATACACGAGCAACCACATGTCCAAATTTCACAAGCTAATTCAAAAACAAAGTGTAGAAGAATATTCATTTAACTACTAATAGAACAAAATTCAGTTAACTTTAGGGCTCTATAATGATGAAAGGAAAAAAATCAGTTAACTACTAATTTCATTCATTTAGGTTATTCATTTAACATCACCTAATTAACCTACTATGCCACTACTACTAGTAGCACTACTAACCTAATTAACCTAGGAAAACTCTAGTGCCCTAACTAAAAAACATCTAATTAACATCTACTAGTACCACTATTGCCCTAACCTAATTAACATCTACTAGTATCACTATATACTATACAAGCAGCATCTACCCTAATTAAATCCCTACTGCCCTAACTAACTTTTGTTGTAAACCAAATTTTTTGCTCTAAACTAATTTTTGCTCTAACATCTACTACTTAACATCCTTTCCTCTAAACTACTTTTTTTGCTATAAACAAACTTTGGCTCTACTAATTTTTTCTCTAAAATGTAGAGAGAGATGAGTGGGGGGAGGGGTGGGGGACTTACAGAGAGGGGAGAGACGGTGGCGGGGAGGTGCTCGGTGATGGAGGCAGGGGCAGAGAGGGCGGGCTCGGGCACGGGGAACGGCGGTCCTGGGCGGGCTCGGGCGGCGGTGAGGTGGAGGGCGCCGACGGTGACGTCAAGGGCGGTCTTGGGCGGCAGCGGTGAGGCTGAGGGTGGCCTCGGGCGGCGGCGGTGAGGATGACGGCGGCCTCAGGGGGAGACGGTGAGGTTGCGGGCATCCACGCCGGCAGGAGACGGCAGCGAAGTGGGGCGACGGCGAATTGGGGAGACGGCGGCGAGGGCGAGGGATTTGGGGAAGAAGTGGTGGCTGGGGGCGGGGGGGAACCGCTGTTTAAGTGAAACGTAATGGTAGCGCGTTTCCGAAAACGCGCTATAGCTAAGTTAGCTATAGTGCGTTTCCTAAAACCCGCTACTGCTATTCCCTTCTCCTTTTTTCCCTTTCTTCTTTTATTTTTCTGTAAATTTTATTTTTTTCCTTTCTCCTTTTTCTATTTCTTTCATTTTCATTTACTTTTCTACTTGTTTTTCACTTTATTTTATTTACGGTAGCAGTAGTGCCTTACACGTAAGCGCGCTACAGCTAAGGAGAGTAGCAGTAGCGCTGGGCCAGTATACGCGCTACTGCTAGGTTGGGCTAGCCATGCACGCCCAGTTCAAACATAACAGCAGCGCTTTTCACTAGTACACGCTACTGCAAAAGTCATAGCAGTAGCGCGGTTTATTTACGCGTGCTGCTACTAAGTAGTAGTAGCGTTTGATTTTGTACAACGCTACTAGTAAGATTCTGTGTATAGGCTTTTCCCTAGTAGTGTATGAAGATACAAGATTGAAGACTTTGTCATGTGTCCGGGTAGGGCTCTCCTTGGCATGGAAGGCAAGCTTGGCAATACGGATATGTAGATCTCCTCCCTTGTAACCGACTCTGTGTAACCCTAGCCCCCTCCGGTGTCTATATAAACCGGAGGGTTTAGTCCGTAGAACAACAACAATCATACCATAGGCTAGCTTCTAGGGTTTAGTGTCACATCCCTAGCTGCTGGTAGTGCTCTAGGTTAGCTTCATGTGTGCATCATGTCTATATTTTTGAAACTTGAACTGAGGAATATTGGAAGCCTCAAAACCCTAAATAAAAGAGGGGCAAGAAACCCTAGAAATCTTATTCATTGCTCCAAAAGGCTCTTCTTAAATGTTTGATAATTTTTGGTAAGGGTTCTGGTCCCAACCAAAATATTGAACATTTTTAAGGATTTATTTTTTGGGACTTTGAATTTAAATCATTAGCTATTTGAATTTGAATTATATTCATATAATTAGAATATAATTTCAAATATCCCTGAAATATTTTATAAGCTTTTGGAAAAGTCCATCTAGCAATATAAAATATTCAGTGGAGTTTTTGGCATTGTTTGAATTATTCTTAAATTCAAAACAGTGGCAAAAGAATTAAATAAAAACAAAACAGAACAGAAAAATATAACACAGAATTTACCTGGACCTTACCTGGCAACCCACCCACGCGGCCCGCTACTGTGCAGCCCAGCAGAAGCCGGCCCAGCCCACCACTGCAGCCCTCCGTCGTCTTCCTCCCCTCGCCCCGAAGCTGCTGCGTGCTCGCACGCGCACGGCCGCGCGGCCACCTCCTGCTTGCCGACGAGCTTCTGGCCGCGTGGACGACTTCCGCAGGCCGTCCCGATCCCCCTGACCCCCCTCACTCTCCCGTGCACCTCTTCCCTCTCTCCCTGCTTCGCCTCCCTCGCCCCTCTCCCGAAGCAGAGCGCAGCCGTCGACGCCGTTCGCCGTAGCTGCAGCCACCGCCCTTCCCTCGCTCCCCCGACTAGCCCAGAGGCTCCGCCTCGACCCCCTCCTTCCTCCCCACCGACCCACGGCCCTCCGGAAGCCCTGCAACACCGCCACCATCGCCGTTCCGTCGCCGGCCACCGAAGCTCACCGCCGTCGATTCGCCGCCTCCGACGCCTCCCCGAGCTCCCCGAGGCCACCGTCGCAACCCCCGTGAGCTCCTCCGTCGTTTCCCCCTCCCCGCTTAGTCGCGCTCGCCCTCTAGCTGTCGTCTCCACTATGGCCGAACCTTCGCCGCCGCCGCACTCGTCGCCGGTGATGCTCCGGTGACCATTTGGTCCCGGGCATGCGCCCAACGCGCTCCCCGCATCGCGTGGAGCCTCCGTGGCACTTCGCCGCGCTTGTTTGCGCACCGCAGGCCCATCCCCACTTGCACCCGAGCTTCGGCCGCCGCCGAGCTCGTCGCCGGCACCACTCCGGCCACTTCCCGGCCGCGCCACCACCACAGTTGGATGCGGACGAGCGTCTGCATCCCGAAGCTGTGCTCCGCGCGCCAAACCGAGCCCTGTGGGCAAAACCCGAGGCTCGCCACCGCGGCTGGCCTCGCCGGCGTCAAGTCGCCGGTGGGTTGACCCACGTTGACCACGGCAGGACCCTCCCCTGTGTCCATGACAGGTGGGGCCGGCCTGTTAGTTAGGTTAGGATTAGTGTTAACTAAAAATTAGTTAGACTAATTACACTGACATGCATGGCCCACAGGTCAGTTTGACCTGGACGGCGCCCGTTGACTTGCTGACATCACTGTGAAGTCATGCTGACGCAGTAAATTCATTTCTGGATTTATTATTATTCAGAAATTCCAGAAAATTGTATAAACTTCAATAATTCATAGAAAATTAACCGTAACTCCAAATTAAATAATTTATATATGAAAAATTATCAGAAAAATTCAAGGAATCCATCTGTACCATTTTCATGCATGTTAGAACAACTTATAGCTGCTGTTTAGCACAAATCAATTAAATGGCATTTGAATAATCACATATGGAGTTTGAATTTGAATTTTGTATTCAAACCAACTCCATTTAATCTGGTTTTAGTTGCATTAGCCCAACACACATTCATTTTGCCATGTCATGATCATGCATCATATTGTGCATTGCATTGATTGTGTTCCCTTCTGTGTTGCCGGTATTTGTCCCCTCCCGATAGACGTGATACCGATGATGTGATCGTTGACACTGATGAAGACTCAATGTTATCTTCAGAAGTGCCAGGCAAGCAAAACCCCCTTGTTCATTCCGATAAAATCCCACTCTCTCGCTCCTGCTCTCTTTTACTGCATTAGGACAACAACGACATATTTGTTACTTGCTGCGGTAGCTGAACCCCTTTATCCTTTGCATGACCTGTCATTGCCACAGTAAATAGATGAAACCCACTAGTATGAGTAGGAATTGTTTGAGCCCTGTTGTGCCTACTCATTCATGTTTGTTTGTCATGCCTGCTACTGCTTAGAGTTGAGTCAGGTCTGATTCATCGGGGATGAATTAGAGGCGTGTGAACATGTCCTACTGTGTGTGAGCTAAGTGTGTGAACACGATTTGGTAAAGGTAGCGGTGAGAGGCCATGTAGGAGTACATGGTGGGTTGTCTCATTGAAACCGTCCTTAGGAACTGAGTCCTGTGTTTGTGATCCATGATTCAGCTACTACCATACATTGGGCCCTGAAATATGACCCCGCTCGACTTCTTATTCACCCTTGTCCTCTGTCCAGGAGTTGCAAGTAGTTTCTGGTGTTGTAGTATGCTGGAGGCCGTGGACAGCGCTGACCGTAGGGGTGGGCTGTGATGCGGTAGGCACGTGGCCGGGTATACCGGGCGCCCGTTTGGTGTCACGGAACCCTGTTCACATCGTTTGGGGCTGTGAGCGAAACTCCGGCCGGATCTCCTCATGGATGGAACCCGAATAGGCGATAAACCTGGACTAGAGACTTGAGTGTTTAGGTAGGTCGTGGTCTACACCCACGTCGGCTTTCGCTTGAAGTCTGCCGAGCACATGTCGTGTGCAGACGCTAAGTGGTGGAAACATGTATGAAGAAGTACACCCCTGCAGGGTTAACATCATCTATTCGAATAGCCGTGTCCGCGGAAAAGGACTTCTGGGTTGCTTATATCAGTTCATAGACAAGTGAAAGTGGATATTCTAAAATACGCAAGATAAGCGTGAGTGCTATGGATGGCGTTCTCGTAGGGAGACGGGAGCGGATCCATAGTGGTGTATTGATATGGTGAATATGTGGACTCGTGTGCGCCACCTCAAAAGAGTTACTTGCAGTCGTAGTTCAGGATAGCCACCGAGTCAAAGCTGGCTTGCTGCAGTTAAACCCCACCATCCCTTTGTTGATAATGATGCATATGTAGTTAGTTCTGATGTAAGTCTTGCTGGGTACATTTGTACTCACGTTTGCCTATTTTATGTTTTTGCAGAGAGACTTCGGTCTCACTAGTAGTTCCACGTGGACTTCGACGTTTAGCTTGTTACCTCAGCTACGATCTTGTGCCCTCGGCAGGATCTGATAGATAGTCAGGCTTCTCAGCCTTTTTCATTTATAGATGTCTGTACCCAGACATGATAGCTTCCGCTTGTGCTTTGACTTGTATGCTCTGATTGTTGGGTCATGAGACCCCTGTTTGTAATATCTCGCTCCTCGGAGCCTATTGAATAAGTACTTGTGTCGTAGAGTCATGTTGTGATGCTTCGTTGTATTTGCACATATCGAGCATATTGTGTGTATGCTACTGAAATGCTTGGTATGTGTGGGATCTGACTACCTAGTTGTTTATCTTTAGTAGCCTCTCTTATCGGGGAAATGTCACGCGATGAATACCGGAGTCCTGTTAGCCCGCTACAGCCCGGTTCACCGGAGTCCTGCTAGCCCAGTGCTACAGCCTGGATTCACTCGCTGATGACCGACACGTTCGATGCTGGGTCATGGATGCCTGTCCCTGTAAGTCTGTGCCACTTTGGGTTTACGACTAGCCATGTCAGCCCGGGCTCCTTATCATATGGATGCTAGCGACGCTGTCATATACGTGTGCCAAAAGGCGCAAACGGTCCAGGGTAAAGGTAAGGCGACACCCGTGGGAATACCGTGCGTGAGGCCGCAAAGTGATATGAAGTGTTACATGCTAGATCTATGTGGCATTGAGTCGGGGTCCTGACAGCGTTGGTATCAGAGCTTGACTGCCTGTAGGATTACCAAGCCAAACTGGTCGAAGTTGAGTCTAGAAATTCTTTAGTTATATAAGGGAATTGATTGTGGGATGGAACGTAAGGCTCTTTTTACTCCTTATACCTCATGCCCTTCTGATCTGAGTCATCTTATCTTTCCTACGGGGTTAAGGAACTAGGTCTTCTCATCTATCTATCAGGATCACGTGTTACTAATCAGTAGACTTATAAGATTGTTGGATTTAAGTCTCAGTTCAGTTCCTACTACTTCCGTATGTTAATTGTTGATCTCGGAACCTCGATATTGTGCTTCTGAGTGGTTATGCCACCATTTTTGTGATTGTCTCAAATCTTTTTGAGCAATTATAGCTGTTATGCTGTCCGAGTCATCCCAGGTTTCTAAATAGTCCGATGCATTTGCAAATCCCTTCCTTCTGTTTCCGATGTTCCCATGGGCCAGATTAACCACACTAATCGGTGTGTTGAGGTAATTATTGCCTCGACATATATGTTGGAATTATTATTATGACCCTAAGTGCTTAGGGGATCATCTAGTGGTCTAGCCATGATTTGTGTCCTAGTGTGAAGATTCTGGCCTTTACTCTCGGAAGCATCCCGTGATGCTACTTAGTAGTAGGTATTCTACTCCTGGGTTCTGAACCCGAGATTCACTCTACCTACTTCATGTTGATAGTAATTGCTAGTGCCTTTAGGATATTAGCAACCTTTGCGATAGTCCTTGGAGTCCGTGGTATCTTCTTCTTCCAAATACCATGAACTACTTATGGCAGATGTTTATTGGATCAAAAAAAAATCACAATTAGAGTACTCTTGAGGAGTTCTCCATTCATAAGTCGTGACTCTGCCAGTTCTACCTTTCTGCATGGGTTATCCGGAAGAATTATGTTGAACTCGGTACGACATACTAATTTATGCATCCACAACTCAGAAAGTTATATGTTCCTTTGAGTTGTCCCTCTTTAGTTGTCTACTGACCTTCGTCTATCAATTGATAGTCAAGAGTATGCGCGCGTTCGTTTGTCGATGTCTATTACTCTTGTGGCCCGTCAAGCCATTCCGTCCTAAATGACTAGGAGAAACAAACTCCAGTACCTCATCCATATTAGGATTGGGTCAAAGTAGTTGTGTTCCGCAGATCAAGTTACAATCCAGCTTCTGGTCTGCTCTACCCTGAAGTATTACCTTCTTTATGACAGGAATTTCATGAGAATTGCACCACCTTTTGTGAATTCTTGACATAGTGATACTTCTCGCCATCCTTTTTCATTCCTCGGTTCCGTGTTGATGCAACCGGAATACCGACAAATGAATTGTGATGTGTGAAATCAATATTCCTAGCAACCTCGTTGCTTGGTAGTTAAAAGATAATAATTTTATTCTTAGTATGTTGGTTATTGAATCACCATTCTAAGATTGATTGTGCTACCTAGTCCTTATTTCCTGGTGCACTCTTTGATTGATGAGTTAGGATTTGTCAAGTCCTCGCTCATTTGATCATATCATCTTGCCCTGAAAAGCAAGATTGTTCTCGAGCTTAGTAACATATCGGTGGTTCGTGATTTTCCGAAGATCTTCTCGGAAGTACTACCAGGTCGTCACCTGACCGTTATGTTGAGCCCGTGATCAAGTTGGTTTCTTATGAACCACCTTCTTTCCAAGAATCGGTGTTAGATATCCCTGAGCTAGTTGGTTAAGCTGGACAACAACTTGGAGAGTTGGAAGATAAAAGCTTGCCTGACTTAGTTTGTTCCAAAGGGATATTCTTGTGTAGTGTGTGTTGAAGAAAGATGATATCTTCATCGATTGGTCCCTGTGATCAGTTGTTGGACCTATTGTCTTATCAATCCTTTGATTTGAGTGTGGGCTATCGTCAAATCAAATCAGTACCAATGATGCTCGTAATATTGTCTTATTCGTGGTTGATCCCTCGAGCATACACCATTATATCTTTGGTCTGACCAATGCTATCACCGTGTTCACACGATGGTGGAAGTCCAGTGATATGGAAATTCCGATGAGTTGTTGTTGAGCCCATTGACAACATTCTTATCTTCCCCATGATTTTGTTGAACATTAAGCTAGTGTTGGAAACTTTTGAAAGCATTTCTTCATGCTAACTTATGAAGTATTTGTTTGATGAAAGGAGTGACTTCCTCTTATACACGTGCATTTGGTGAAAGTTGCCGCCGTGGATTTGAGAAAGTTAGTTTTGCTTTCTCTGGAATCATCCCAAGTCAGTCATGCATACGTGCGAAGTATTCTGTGGTCTGGGGACTTGCAACCTTCATTCCATATGTGTTCCGAGCACACCAAGCCACTGATTGATTTGTTCAAGGAGAAGAAGTTCCTTCTTAAGAGTATACCTTATGCAAGGATTTTGATATCCTCGTTGATGGTTCCCCACCTGAACTCGGTAGTGTTTTATCATAAGACTACCACGTGGTCATGCTTGTCTGGGACAGCGTGTTCACATGTTTGTAGCAGAACCAGCTCATGTTTTGGAGCTTGCTATCGTAGTTCATCTCCCGAGAATCCCGCAACGTCATCTCGTCGATTTGTGTTGCAAACTTCCGTTTTTCTTCCTAGACTCGATGAGTCTGGAATATCCTGACACCAACCAGATCTGAATCTCAGGCAGATATGATGGTTGGAATATTTCCCAAGAATTATAATATTGGTCGCGCGATAACCGGTAAAGTGGATGTCGTGGCCAACACACCCAGCCGGAAGACCTGTTATTATAATATCTTGATTGATGAAGTTGGCCACCCTCCCATAGAGATTTCGTAGGATTTACTCTCTAGTTGCCCCTATGGATTTTGAGATCCCGAAGTCCGACCTTTTACTTGATGTTTTAGATATCAAGCCATATCTATGAATGGGTTATACTAGCACATCAAGGAGAACATTAGAAGCGGAGTGCTAAATGTCTCTCGGTCGATCATCCAGATTTTATTTGCTTGGCCTCGCTAAGGTGAAATCTGAGAAAGTGTTATCCTCCTTCGCATCTGCATCGTCCATCGCTATTTATCATGGTAGTATGTTGTGTTGTCAGCACCCTTGACACGGATGTTGGTAAACCTTGATGAATATGGAAATGCTCAAGTTCTTGAGAGCACGCACAAGCACTACGTGTTATCATCATCTCTAACTGGGATTCCTCTCAGTTTCCTCGGCAAATGCTATGACCTTTTCAAACAGTGAATTCACTCTCTTTTGTTGGGTTCTTCCCCAATTACCAGAATCATTCCCAGCATTTGCATTTTGTTCCCAGCTTGCACCGCCATTGTGCCATTCTACCATGGGTCTCTTCCATTTCCGGTGATAAGCAAAATCATCCATTACGTTGTCTTCAACAAGGTAATCCACATCATCCAAGTCCAAGTATGCCATTCTACCGACCCCGCCAATCGATTGCTGTGATTTGCCTTAGGCTGATATAGAGAGTCTTAACGATCTCTATATCAAAGGTAATTCTTTTTGCCACTTAAGATAATAATCTACGAATCACCCCCCTCCAGGATGTTTCGTCGTGGTATCATGGCAACTCAACTCCTCGCTACGTTGACAATCGTTCACCACCATCTTAGGTGTGGAATCGTTGTCTACCTAGTGAACCTTCGTCATCCGTTTCTTTCCACCCCTCTTGATGTGTATCTCGTGTCTAAACCCGAGAGATGGTCCTATGTCTCATTCCGTGAGTTGTTCGATCTTCGAGAAGATCGACCCTTCTAGGGTCTTTCCTTTCCCCTCGTTGTCATGATAGCTGGAGTTCTCAGAGCAAGACGACAAGACAAAGTTGGTGTTCAAATCAACGTTCATTTGAAGTGCAACCTGGATCGTGAAGATTGTGCTAGTTTGCGTTCCCCTTTCACCCTGCCCTACGCTTGAATCTCGAGACGAGATTCTTGTTTAGTGGGGGTGAGTTGTCACATCCCTAGCTGCTGGTAGTGCTCTAGGTTAGCTTCATGTGTGCATCATGTCTATATTTTTGAAACTTGAACTGAGGAATATTGGAAGCCTCAAAACCCTAAATAAAAGAGGGGCAAGAAACCCTAGAAATCTTATTCATTGCTCCAAAAGGCTCTTCTTAAATGTTTGATATTTTTTGGTAAGGGTTCTGGTCCCAACCAAAATATTGAACATTTTTAAGGATTTATTTTTTGGGACTTTGAATTTAAATCATTAGCTATTTGAATTTGAATTATATTCATATAATTAGAATATAATTTCAAATATCCCTGAAATATTTTATAAGCTTTTGGAAAAGTCCATCTAGCAATATAAAATATTCAGTGGAGTTTTTGGCATTGTTTGAATTATTCTTAAATTCAAAACAGTGGCAAAAGAATTAAATAAAAACAAAACAGAACAGAAAAATATAACACAGAATTTACCTGGACCTTACCTGGCAACCCACCCACGCGGCCCGCTACTGTGCAGCCCAGCAGAAGCCGGCCCAGCCCACCACTGCAGCCCTCCGTTGTCTTCCTCCCCTCGCCCCGAAGCTGCTGCGTGCTCGCACGCGCACGGCCGCGCGGCCACCTCCTGCTTGCCGACGAGCTTCTGGCCGCGTGGACGACTTCCGCAGGCCGTCCCGATCCCCCTGACCCCCCTCACTCTCCCGTGCACTTCTTCCCTCTCTCCCTGCTTCGCCTTCCTCGCCCCTCTCCCGAAGCAGAGCGCAGCCGTCGACGCCGTTCACCGTAGCTGCAGCCACCGCCCTTCCCCCGCTCCCCCGACTAGCCCAGAG
>NC_041384.1:149554599-149663576 GCF_002162155.2 Triticum dicoccoides | reverse complement strand
GCTCCGCCTCGACCCCCTCCTTCCTCCCCACCGACCCACGGCCCTCCGGAAGCCCTGCAACGCCGCCACCATCGCCGTTCCGTCGCCGGCCACCGAAGCTCACCGCCGTCGATTCGCCGCCTCCGACGCCTCCCCGAGCTCCCCGAGGCCACCGTCGCAACCCCCGTGAGCTCCTCCGTCGTTTCCCCCTCCCCGCTTAGTCGCGCTCGCCCTCTAGCTGTCGTCTCCACTATGGCCGAACCTTCGCCGCCGCCGCACTCGTCGCCGGTGATGCTCCGGTGACCATTTGGTCCCGGGCATGCGCCCAACGCGCTCCCCGCATCGCGTGGAGCCTCCGTGGCACTTCGCCGCGCTTGTTTGCGCACCGCAGGCCCATCCCCACTTGCACCCGAGCTTCGGCCGCCGCCGAGCTCGTCGTCGGCACCACTCCGGCCACTTCCCGGCCGCGCCACCACCACAGTTGGATGCGGACGAGCGTCCGCATCCCGAAGCTGTGCTCCGCGCGCCAAACCGAGCCCTGTGGGCAAAACCCGAGGCTCGCCACCGCGGCTGGCATCGCCGGCGTCAAGCCGCCGGTGGGGTTGACCCACGTTGACCACGGCAGGACCCTCCCCTGTGTCCATGACAGGTGGGGCCGTCCTGTTAGTTAGGTTAGGATTAGTGTTAACTAAAAATTAGTTAGACTAATTACACTGACATGCATGGCCCACAGGTCAGTTTGACCTGGACGGCGCCCGTTGACTTGCTGAAGTCACTGTGAAGTCATGCTGACGCAGTAAATTCATTTCTGGATTTATTATTATTCAGAAATTCCAGAAAATTGTATAAACTTCAATAATTCATAGAAAATTAACCGTAACTCCAAATTAAATAATTTATATATGAAAAATTATCAGAAAAATTCAAGGAATCCATCTGTACCATTTTCATGCATGTTAGAACAACTTATAGCTGCTGTTTAGCACAAATCAATTAAATGGCATTTGAATAATCACATATGGAGTTTGAATTTGAATTTTGTATTCAAACCAACTCCATTTAATCTGGTTTTAGTTGCATTAGCCCAACACACATTCATTTTGCCATGTCATGATCATGCATCATATTGTGCATTGCATTGATTGTGTTCCCTTCTGTGTTGCCGGTATTTGTCCCCTCCCGATAGACGTGATACCGATGATGTGATCGTTGACACTGATGAAGACTCAATGTTATCTTCAGAAGTGCCAGGCAAGCAAAACCCCCTTGTTCATTCCGATAAAATCCCACTCTCTCGCTCCTGCTCTCTTTTACTGCATTAGGACAACAACGACATATTTGTTACTTGCTGCGGTAGCTGAACCCCTTTATCCTTTGCATGACCTGTCATTGCCACAGTAAATAGATGAAACCCACTAGTATGAGTAGGAATTGTTTGAGCCCTGTTGTGCCTACTCATTCATGTTTGTTTGTCATGCCTGCTACTGCTTAGAGTTGAGTCAGGTCTGATTCATCGGGGATGAATTAGAGGCGTGTGAACATGTCCTACTGTGTGTGAGCTAAGTGTGTGAACACGATTTGGTAAAGGTAGCGGTGAGAGGCCATGTAGGAGTACATGGTGGGTTGTCTCATTGAAACCGTCCTTCGGAACTGAGTCCTGTGTTTGTGATCCATGATTCAGCTACTACCATACATTGGGCCCTGAAATATGACCCCGCTCGACTTCTTATTCACCCTTGTCCTCTGTCCAGGAGTTGCAAGTAGTTTCTGGTGTTTGTAGTATGCTGGAGGCCGTGGACAGCGCTGACCGTAGGGGTGGGCTGTGATGCGGTAGGCACGTGGCCGGGTATACCGGGCGCCCGTTTGGTGTCACGGAACCCTGTTCACATCGTTTGGGGCTGTGAGCGAAACTCCGGCCGGATCTCCTCATGGATGGAACCCGAATAGGCGATAAACCTGGACTAGAGACTTGAGTGTTTAGGTAGGTCGTGGTCTACACCCACGTCGGCTTTCGCTTGAAGTCTGCCGAGCACATGTCGTGTGCAGACGCTAAGTGGTGGAAACATGTATGAAGAAGTACACCCCTGCAGGGTTAACATCATCTATTCGAATAGCCGTGTCCGCGGAAAAGGACTTCTGGGTTGCTTATATCAGTTCATAGACAAGTGAAAGTGGATATTCTAAAATACGCAAGATAAGCGTGAGTGCTATGGATGGCGTTCTCGTAGGGAGACGGGAGCGGATCCATAGTGGTGTATTGATATGGTGAATATGTGGACTCGTGTGCGCCACCTCAAAAGAGTTACTTGCAGTCGTAGTTCAGGATAGCCACCGAGTCAAAGCTGGCTTGCTGCAGTTAAACCCCACCATCCCTTTGTTGATAATGATGCATATGTAGTTAGTTCTGATGTAAGTCTTGCTGGGTACATTTGTACTCACGTTTGCCTATTTTATGTTTTTGCAGAGAGACTTCGGTCTCACTAGTAGTTCCACGTGGACTTCGACGTTTAGCTTGTTACCTCAGCTACGATCTTGTGCCCTCGGCAGGATCTGATAGATAGTCAGGCTTCTCAGCCTTTTTCATTTATAGATGTCTGTACCCAGACATGATAGCTTCCGCTTGTGCTTTGACTTGTATGCTCTGATTGTTGGGTCATGAGACCCCTGTTTGTAATATCTCGCTCCTCGGAGCCTATTGAATAAGTACTTGTGTCGTAGAGTCATGTTGTGATGCTTCGTTGTATTTGCACATATCGAGCATATTGTGTGTATGCTACTAAAATGCTTGGTATGTGTGGGATCTGACTACCTAGTTGTTTATCTTTAGTAGCCTCTCTTATCGGGGAAATGTCACGCGATGAATACCGGAGTCCTGTTAGCCCGCTACAGCCCGGTTCACCGGAGTCCTGCTAGCCCAGTGCTACAGCCTGGATTCACTCGCTGATGACCGACACGTTCGATGCTGGGTCATGGATGCCTGTCCCTGTAAGTCTGTGCCACTTTGGGTTTACGACTAGCCATGTCAGCCCGGGCTCCTTATCATATGGATGCTAGCGACGCTGTCATATACGTGTGCCAAAAGGCGCAAACGGTCCCGGGTAAAGGTAAGGCGACACCCGTGGGAATACCGTGCGTGAGGCCGCAAAGTGATATGAAGTGTTACATGCTAGATCTATGTGGCATTGAGTCGGGGTCCTGACATTTAGCCTCTACAATCTCGTGGTAGATCAACTCTTGTAATACTCATATCATCAAGATCAATCAAGCAGGACGTAGGGTATTCCCTCCATCAAGAGGGCCCGGACCTGGGTAAACATCGTGTCCCCCGCCTCCTGTTACCATCCGCCTTAGACGCACAGTTCGGGACCCCCTACCCGAGATCCGCCGGTTTTGACACCGACATTGGTGCTTTCGTTGAGAGTTCCACTGTGCCGTCACCGTAAGGCTGCATGGCTCCTTCGATCATCGGTAACGATGCGGTCCAGGGTGAGGTTGTAACATCCCAAATTTTCAATTTGGAATGTTATACATTAGATCATCATTGCATATCATAATTTATTTGCTTTTGGTTTTGATCCTAGAAAATTCCACGAAACTCAAGGACCCACGGAGAGAGTTGGGGATTTCGTTATTTTCATATTTGAGTTTTCTCAAATTTTGAGAATAGGATCATTTGATTTTAATTATTTTATCATCAATTATTTCTATTACAAAAATATGAGAGAGGGAATAAAATGACTTTCCCAAAATAAAGAAATATTGAGGATTTAATAATAAAATCAAACAAGATTTTATTTCGGAGTTTTTTGGTATTTTATTTGAATTTAGGAAAAATGTGTGTTTTTCAAAATTTCATTTAGGCCCCAAATAAATGTTCACCTTGTGCGGCTTGATTTTATAAGCCCGGGAAAATTTATTTCGGGATTTTTGGAGTCCATTTAGTAGTTCTTTTATTTGTTTTTCTGCGCGGAATAATTTCAAATAAACGCGAACCGACTTCGGGCCGTACCCGAGCGGGACTCCGCCTGGGGGCAGCCTTTAAATAGCGCCGCCCCGAGCCGCCCCAGCCCACCGCGCCCAAAACCCTAGCCACCGCCGCTACCGGACCCGCAACCCGAGGTAAAAAAAGGAAAAAAAAGGGAAAAAAAGTCGCGGTTTTTTTTGTTTCGTTTTTTTAAATAGATTGGTTTTTCCGATTTATTTATTTAGCGAGCGTTCGTCCATTCGTTCGTTCTAGTGAACGTTCGTCGTTTTTCTTTTTCTCGGATTAAATCCGTGATTTTTCTGATCGCGATTCCTGATCCGATTTTCGTTTTAGTATAACTTTTCGCTCGGTTATCGGAATCAGGCGATTCAAGCGCCTGGAGTTTCGTCTCGAAACCCTCTAACCGTTTAACCAACTTAAACAAGTTTTTGCCACTGTAAAAATTGCCCTAGATCCAGAATAGTAAACGAAGCCTGTTTCTTTTGCCGTTTGACTTTCGTTGCTTCGTTTGATTTGATTCTTTTTGCCAACCGGAGTTCTTAAGTTGAAATTTCTGGTTAGATCTCTTATTTGAGTTTACCTGTGCATTAGATGAATAATTATTGTATGCTTGTTTGTTTATCTGCGATAGAATACCCGGAGTGCGCCGCCTGTTACTTCGAATCTCTAGGTTTCGCGGATCATCAGCAAGGCAAGTAACACTTTGATCATACCTTCTACTACCCAGTTTTATTGCATTAGATCAATCCTCAAACATTGCATGATTAGAATCTAATTAAATTATGGGATGGGAAGTAGTTGAGGTAGTGCCTATTACCTGTTTATTATCAAACCTTTGGGAGTTACTTCTACGTTTGCCTATTATGCCATGCTATGCTAGTAGACGTGGATTGGGTGAGTGATATCCATGATAGATGTGAGTTTGTTAATTAATGGTTTATCTAAGGTGGCAACTTAAATACACATCTGGGTGGATTGAGGTACCTGGGTATTCCAGGATTGCTTGTTTTTCTTTATGGACCGCCACCCAGGCCCAAAGGGATCATGAGATTTTTCATACTAGAAACTTCCGTGTGCATCCACAAGCTATTATGGGCTCTAGCATAGTTGATTAAGTCATGCGAACTCTTAGAAGGTGGATTAGCAGATGTAGGGGAAAGTAGGTGTAACGGTCTATCCATCGTAAGGTGCTAGCGCTTCTGAAAGACTATGTCTCAGTCATCCGTCTTCTCAAACACCATGTAGTGCGAGAAACCAAACGGAGGCGATCGAGGCTTGTGGGGAAAAGTGTGCAAACCTCTACAGAGTGTATAAACTAATCATGGTTAGCCGTGTCCCCGGTTATGGAAAACTTGAGTATCTAGTACTTGGATTATCATGTGAATCTCAACATGTTACTCTAAAATTAATTTTGTTGGGTTTTGTTTAATGATGATGCTTAATTGGGATTGAGAATGCTGTCAACCATTCTCAATGTTTAACAACTACCATGATAGTTAAATAAAATTTATTCCTTTGTAGTAGGGAAAATTGGCTTTACGCAAAACTGTAACCATAGAGCTTTCCACCAGCCAAATATGCGTATAGTATAGCTGTTTCATTCCATTACTCTCTATGTGTTACTTTGCCAGCATATTCCATGTGTTGACCCGTTTCGAGCTGCAACATTAATGTTGCAGACTTTTCAGACGATGATTAAGGAGTTTTTAGGTCGTGGTTCTATACTCAGTGATGCCGTTGGAGTTGATGGACTCACTTATCTTCCAAGCCTTCCGCTGTTATCGTTATTAGATGGCCTTAAGCCATATTTATTGTAATAAGTTCTCTATTGAGACACTCGATGTAATAAGTGTGTGATTGCTACTTTGTTATAAATCCTCCGAGTACTGTGTGGTGTCAGCATTACTGATCCAGGGAGGACACCTGAGCACAGAGACCATTTGAGGTCTGGTCGCTACAGAGATGGTATCAGAGCACACGCTAACTGTAGGACACGACCACTAAGCTAAAGACCTAGATCACTATTCACTATCTTCTCTTCTGACCTCTCATCTTTTCTACTCTTTAGGATGGCGGATGCGAGGAACAAGTTCACACAACCGGATGAAGATACACCCTTTGGACGTCACTTGAAGGAAGTCACTAGATACCTGAACATAGGAGTACCAAGCTTCACCGGAACCTACGATGCCACTTTACCTGAAGAAGAGCGCTGGATGATTCAAGTTCAAATTCCAGGAAGGACGTTCATGCCAGTCACTGAGCCCATAGAGTTTTCTTTTGATGCACCAACTTGGAGTCTAGGAAAGAGCATGGCAGCTCACATCGCCATGGGACGCATTGGAGAAGTCTACCGCAATGATCTCAAGGATACTATCTACCAGATTTGTGGGCGCCGAGATGAGCACTGGGAGATGATCAGCACCAGAAAGGATAGATCAATTGCAGCTTTTATCCAGGAATTAAACCAGCACATTCGGCGACAGGAGAACAAGATGTGCGCCGACATGATAGACCTAAAGAAGGCAAGGACAAGAATCAAAGAACTGGAGGAAGAACTCAAGGCTACACGTGAAGATTATGAAGAAGAAATTGAAGTATTGGTGGAGAAGAATGACGTTCTGATCAAGAAGATCGGAATATTTATGGGAGGCCCTACACCAGTAGAAGAAGACGAAGAACCCAAGGAGATTCGCCCAGAAGACTACATCATCATCGACGACACCGACTCGGACACAGATGATAGCGATGATGACTATGTTGATGAAGCCGGAGCAGATATCATGGAGTCTGCAACCGAAGAATATTTCTAGTAGACCACCTCATCAGTAGTAGTAGTCCACCATGTAAATACAGTAATCCGAGCACTTTTGCGATAGTTAGATCGATTGTATGCCCTTGTTTGATTGAATGAAGTGAATTGTTTTCTTTTGCCTCATGTGCATATGGGTAGTGTTTTCTCTTTAGACCCCTCTATTCTTAAATCTCATCTTTTCTAAACCCTCAGATGCCGCCGAGACGTGACCCCGGATTTACCTTTCCACCGGAGCTCACCCAGTTGATCCAGCAGTAGAACACATTGATGCAGTTGCTAGTCCAGAATCAGAATCAGGGGAACAACAACAACAACCCACCACCACCACCACCTGTTGATCACTTAGCCCATTTTCTTAGGTTGAATCCGCCGGTGTTTTCCAGTAGCACCGAGCCGATAGTAGCAGATGATTGGCTCCGCAAGACAGCTAGAGAGTTGACCACAGCAGGATGCACAGATGCGGAGAAGGTGAAGTTTGTCGCGCATCAGCTTGAAGGACCCGCATCATCATGGTGGGAGAATTTCACAGCCACTTTCCCTGTCGACAATGTCACATGGGACCAGTTTCAACAGGCTTTTCGAACTGCCCATGTTTCAGCAGGAGCTATGGACATGAAGAAGCGAGAGTTCCGCAACTTGCGCCAAGGAGGACGGACAGTTGGCCAGTATGTGGAGGACTTTAGTAAATTAGCACGTTATGCCCCAGATGACGTTGCTACAGATGCAGCTAAGGAGGAGAAGTTTCTGGAAGGACTAAATGATGAGTTGAGCATGCAGTTGATGGTAGAAACCTTCAACAACTACTAGGAGTTAGTAGACCGTGCTCTTATGATTGAAGGCAAGCAGCAACAAATTGAGAACCGCAAGAGGAAGTATGGGCAAGGGAAGTACAATTCTGGAGCTCAGCATAAGCCACGTTTTACCCCTAGATCGGGAGGACATTTTCAGCATACCCATGGAGGAGGTAGCTCGCACAATCACAATGGCACCAAGAATGGTAATGGCAATGGAGGAAGCAACGGCCAGAACCGTACCAAACCATCAACCCCAGCCAAGAAAGACCTGAGCCAAGTCACTTGCTTTAAGTGTCAGAAGACCGGACATTATGCCAATGAATGTCCTGAAGGCCAGAATGGCAATGGAAGCTCTGGGAAGAAGCCGAACCCTTTCAACAGGGGACAGGTGAACCACGTTAACGTGGAGGAGGTTGAAGAGCAGCCGGATGCAGTAATCGGTAAGTTTTTGGTTAAGTCATTTACTGCACTCGTTCTTTTTGATACCGGTGCATCGCATTCATACATATCAAGGGGATTTGTGGATAAGTATAACCTGCCCACTAAGGTTCTTAGAACACCTATGCTAGTAAGCTCACCAGGAGCGGAATATATGGCCAGTCAAGGATGTTTTCAAGTGCCATTGAGTATAGGTAGGCATGTGTTTCCCTCGGATTTAATCATTTTGGAATCACAGGGATTGGATGTAATTCTGGGTATGGATTGGCTGTCGATGTATGGAGGAAACATTGATTGCACTAGTAAGACAATTTTGCTAACCACCCCAGAAGGGAGAAGGATCAAGTATGTATCCCTACATATGCCAAAAGGGACTCATGTAAATTGTTTAATAGGAGTTGTGCAGGAGGAAGTACCAATGGTAAGGGATTTCCCTGAAGTATTTCCAGAAGAGTTGACAGGCATGCCACCGGATAGAGATATTGAGTTTTTGATTGAGCTATTGCCAGGCACAGGGCCAATATCGAAGAGACCATAAAGGATGTCTGCAAAGGATTTGGTGGAAACTAAGAAGCAGATTAAGGAGTTACTGGATAAAGGTTACATTCGCCCAAGTTCGTCGCCTTGGGGATCACCAGTACTTCTAGTGCAGAAAAAGGATGGATCATTAAGGATGGTTGTTGATTATCGTGGGTTGAATGAAGTAACGATTAAGAACAAGTACCCACTACCAATGATCAATGATCTATTTGATAGATTGCAAGGAGCTAAGGTATTTTCCAAGATCGATCTGCGATCAGGATACCACCAGTTGAAGATTCGAGAACAGGATATACCTAAGACGGCTTTTACCACTAGGTATGGGCTGTACGAGTATACCGTTATGTCATTTGGTCTGACTAACGCACCTGCCTATTTTATGAAAACGATGAACAAAGTGTTTATGGAGTTCTTGGATAAGTTTGTCGTGGTGTTCATTGATGATATCCTGGTTTACTCGAAGAATGAAGAGGAGCATAAGGAACATTTGCGATTGGTACTTGAGAAGCTCAGAGAACATCAGTTGTATGCCAAGTTCAGCAAATGTGAGTTTTGGTTGAAGGAAGTAGGATTCCTCGGACACGTTATATCCGGAGAAGGTATATCAGTAGATCCCACTAAAGTTGATACCGTGACCAAGTGGGAAGCACCAACCACAGTTGGCGAGATCCAGAGTTTCCTTGGACTCACAGGATACTACCGGAGATTTATTAAGATTTCTCCGAGATTGCAAAACCTATGACGGAGTTGTTAAAGAAGGATACCAAGTTCATATGGACTGAGGAGTGTGAGGCTAGTTTCCAGGAGTTGAAGAAACGCTTGGTTACTTCACCAGTATTGATTTTGCCAGACCAGACCAAGGATTATGAGGTGTATTACGACGCTTCACGTCGAGGACTTGGAGCAGTGCTTATGCAGGAAGGGAGAGTTGTTTCATATGCCTCAAGACAGCTTAAGCCCCATGAGTTGAATTATGCTACGCATGATTTGGAGTTAGCAGCCGTAGTGCATGCACTGAAGACTTGGAGACATTTTCTGATTGGAAACCATTGCGAGGTGTACACGGATCATAAGAGTTTGAAATACATTTTCACACAGAAGGAGTTAAACCTCAGACGAATGAGATGGTTAGAGCTCATCAAGGATTATGATATGAGATTGCATTATCATCCCGGAAAGGCTAATGTAGTAGCTGACGCATTGAGCCGTAAGAGCCATGTCAATACACTAATGATGGGAGAAATACCAAGGGAGTTAGCCGAAAATCTTTGAGAGTTATGTTTGGAAATAGTTCCGAGAGGCTATGTAGCAGCATTGGAGATTCAGTCAACTTTGATGGATAGAATCAGAGAAGCTCAGAAGACTGACAAGGAGATTGCCTCTATAAAGGAGAAAATAAGCGAAGGAAAGGCTAAAGGATTTCGTGAGGATGAGCACGACACCCTATGGTTTGAAGACCGTGTTTATGTGCCCAATGACCCGGAGATCAGGAAGTTGATTCTGCAAGAGGCACACAATTCACCATATTCGATTCACCCAGGAAATACCAAGATGTATTTGGATTTGAAGGATATTTTCTGGTGGACCGGAATGAAGAAAGATATTGCGGAGTATGTAGCAGTTTGTGATGTGTGTCAGAGAGTAAAGGCAGAGCATCAGAAGCCAGCAGGATTGCTACAACCATTGCCGATACTCGAATGGAAGTGGGATAAGTTAGGCATGGATTTTATCACGGGATTACCCAGGACTCGTTCAGGCTATGACTCGATTTGGGTTGTAGTTGATCGGTTGACGAAAGTTGCTCATTTCATCCCGGTAAAGACCACTTATACCAGTGCGAAGTTGGCCAAGATATACATGACCAGGATTGTATGCTTACATGGAGTTCCAAGGAGCATTGTATCGGATAGAGGAACCCAGTTTACCTCAAAGTTCTGGAATCAGTTGCACGAAACTTTGGGTACCAGGCTAGTGTTCAGCACAACTTTTCATCCACAGACCGATGGACAGACCGAGAGAGTCAATCAGATTTTGGAGGACATGCTGAGAGCTTATGCGCTAGATTATGGATCTAGTTGGGACGAGAATTTTCCGTATGCAGAGTTCTCTTACAACAACAGTTATCAATCCAGTTTAAAGATGGCCCCTTTCGAAGCCTTGTACGGAAGAAGGTGTCGAACACCATTGTCATGGGATGAAGTTGGAGACCGCCAGTTGTTTGGACCTGATTTGATTAAGGAGTCTGAACAGAAGGTGAAATTAATTCGCGATAGGCTCAAGGTAGCTCAATCCAGGCAAAAGAGCTACGCAGATTCCAAATGCAAGGAGACAGTTTACGAAGTCGGAGACAGAGTTAATCTTCGAGTATCCCCACTTCGAGGAACAAAGCGCTTTGGTGTTAAGGAAAAGTTGGCGCCATGATTTGTAGGACCATACCGAGTATTGGAACATATGGGAGAAGTGGCCTACAAGTTGGAATTACCTGAAGGATTGTCAGGAGTTCATGATGTGGTGCCACGCGGAGATGGCTGACATACCCTTGAGAGACACAGTGCCATTGGAAGCAATTCGGTTGGACAGTGATTTGACCTATGAGGAGAAACCTGTTAGGATTCTCGAGTTTGCCAGCCGAGTCACCCACAGCAAGGTTATCAAGTTTTGTAAGGTTCAGTGGAGCCACCACACAGAGGATGAAGCCACTTGGGAGCGAGAGGAAGATTTTCTCAAGGACCACCCTCACCTATTTTCTAACCAACCCGAATCTCGAGGGCGAGATTCATCTTAAGGGGGGTAGGTTTGTAACATCCCAAATTTTCAATTTGGAATGTTATACATTAGATCATCATTGCATATCATAATTTATTTGCTTTTGGTTTTGATCCTAGAAAATTCCACGCAACTCAAGGACCCACGGAGAGAGTTGGGGATTTCGTTATTTTTATATTTGAGTTTTCTCAAATTTTGAGAATAGGATCATTTGATTGTAATTATTTTATCATCAATTATTTCTATTACAAAAATATGAGAGAGGGAATAAAATTAGTTTCCCAAAATAAAGAAATATTGAGGATTTAATAATAAAATCAAACAAGATTTTATTTCGGAGTTTTTGGTATTTTATTTGAATTTAGGAAAAATATGCGTTTTTCAAAATTTCATTTAGGCCCCAAATAAATGTTCACCTTTTGTGGCTTGATTTTAGAAGCCCAGGCAAATTTATTTCGGGATTTTTGGAGTCGGTTTAGTATTTCTTTTATTTGTTTTTCTGCGCGGAATAATAAAAAAACGCGAACCGACTTCGGGCCGTACACGAGCAGGACTCCGCTCGGGGGCAGCCTTTAAATAGCGCCGCCCCGAGCCGCCCTAGCCCATCGCGCCCGAAACCGTAGCCGCCACTGCCGCCGGACCCGTCGCCCAAGGTAAAAAAAGGGAAAAAAAGAAAAAAAAGTCGCAGTTTTTTTTGTTTCGGTTTTTTAAAATAGATCGGTTTTTCCGATTTATTTATTTAGCGAGCGTTCGTCCGTTCATTCATTCTAGCGAACGTTCGTCGTTTTTCTTTTTCTCGGATTAAATCCGCGATTTTTCTGATCGCGATTCCTGATCCGATTTTCGTTTTAGTATAACTCTTCGCTCGGTTATCGGAATCAGGAGATTCAAGCGCCTGGAGTTTCATCTCGAAACCCTCTAACCATTTAACCAACTTAAAAAAGTTTTTTCCACTGTAAAAATTGCCCTAGATCCAGAATAGTAAATGAAGCCTGTTTCTTTTGCCGTTAGACTTTCGTTGCTTCGTTTGATTTGATTCTTTTTGCCAACCGGAGTTCTTAAGTTGAAATTTCTGGTTAGATCTCTTATTTGAGTTTTACCTATGCATTAGATGAATACTTATTGTATGCTTGTTTGTTTGTCTGCGATTGAATACCCGGAGTGCGCCGCCTGTTACTTTGAATCTCTAGGTTTCGCGGATCATCAGCAAGGCAAGTAACACTCTGATCATACCTTCTACTACCCAGTTTTATTGCATTAGAACAATCCTCAAACATTGCATGATTAGGATCTAATTAAATTGTGGGATGGGAAGTAGTTGAGGTAGTGCCTATTACCTGTTTATTATCAAACCTTTGGGAGTTACTTCTACGTTTGCCTATTATGCCATGCTATGCTAGTAGACGTGGATTGGGTGAGTGATATCCATGACAGATGTGAGTTTGTTAATTAATGGTTTATCTAAGGTGGCAAGTTAAATACATATCTGGGTGGATTGAGGTACCTGGGTATTCCAGGATTGCCTGTTTTTCTTTATGGACCGCCACCCAGGCCCAAAGGGATCATGAGATTTTTCATACTAGAAACTTCCGTGTGTAGCCACAAGCTATTATGGGCTCTAGCATAGTTGATTAAGTCGTGCGAACTCTTACAGGGTGGACTAGCAGATGTAGGGGAAAGTAGGTGTAATGGTCTATCCATCGAAGGGTGCTAGCGCTTCTGAAAGACTATGTCTCGGTCATCCGTCTTCTCAAACACCATGTAGTGCGAGAAACCAAACGGAGGCGATCGAGTCTTGTGGGGAAAAGTGCGCAAACCTCTGCAGAGTGTATAAACTAATCATGGTTAGCCTTGTCCCCGGTTATGGTCAACTTGAGTATCTAGTACTTGGATTATCATGTGAATCTCAACATGTTACTCTAAAATTAATTTTGTTGGGTTTTGTTTAATGATGATACTTAATTGGGATTGAGAATGCTGTCAACCATTCTCAATGTTTAACAACTACCATGATAGTTAAATAAAATTTATTCCTTTGTAGTAGGGAAAAATTGGCTTTACGCAAAACTGTAACCATAGAGCTTTCCACCAGCCAAATATGCATATAGTATAGCTGTTTCATTCCATTACTCTCTATGTGTTACTTTGCTAGCATATTCCATGTGCTGACCCGTTTCGGGCTGCAACGTTAATGTTGCAGACTTTTCAGATGACGATTAAGGAGTTTTTAGGTCGTGGTTCTATACTCAGTGATGCCGTTGGAATTGATGGACTCACTTATCTTCCAAGCCTTCCGCTGTTATCGTTATTAGATCGACTTAAGCCATATTTATTGTAATAAGTTCTCTATTGAGACACTCGATGTAATAAGTGTGTGATTGCTACTCTGTTATAAATCCTCTGAGTACTGTGTGGTTTCAGCATTACTAATCCAGGGATGACACCTAAGCACAGAGATCAGACCGTTTGAGGTCTGGTCGCTACAGAGGTTTTCCTCCCCAGACAGATCTTCGTATTCGACGGCTTCGCACTATGGGCCAACTCGCTTGGCCATCTGGAGCAGATCGAGAGCTACACCCCTGGCCATCAGGTCAGGTTCGGAAACTTAAACTACACTGCCGACATCTGCGGAGACTTGATCTTCGACGGATTCGAGCCCATGTCAGGTGCGCCGCACAGTCATGACGAGCATGATTTGGCTCTACCATCGGATAGTGTTTGGGAGATCACACCTGCAACTAATCCAGCCTTCAATCCGGAGCAAATTGCGCCATCCGAGGACGGGCAGATAGACCCCGCCATGGAGGTCGTACTCTCAGCAGTGATAGAGCTGGATACTGACTTCAGCCCTTACGAGAGCCATGTTGCCGAACCACTGGATTCATCTCCGGCCATGGACTCTGAGCCGCCTACGTCCGTGCCTATCGAATCCGATTGGGCGCCGATCATGGAGTTTACCTCCGGGGATATCTTTCAGCACTCACCTTTCGGCGACGTGCTTAATTCATTAAGGCCCCTCTCCTTGTCAGGAGAACCTTGGCCTAACTATGTCCGGCCAGAATGGGATGCAGACGACAAAGAAATTCGCTCCCCACCCACCACCCACTTAGTAGCCACTTTCGATGAGTTAACCGACATGCTCGACTTCAACTTCGAAGACATCAACGATATGGATGACGATGCAGGAGACAAACAGGAACCACCGCCCACAGGGCGCTGGACCGCCACCTCATCATATGATATATACATGGTTGACACCCCCAAAGAAGGCAATGGCGACGAGATAGCGGAGGATGACCCCTCCAAGAAACAACCCAAGCGCCGACGTCAGCGGCGCTGCTCTAAGTCCCGCCATAGCAAAAGTAGTGATACCGGGACAAGAAACAATAACACTCCGGATAGTGCCGAAGACAACAACAACCCCCTCCAGCATGATTTAGAGCGGGAGGGTGAACAAGCTAGCCCTCCAGAGCGGGTAGCAGATGGAGAATCGGAAGAGGACAATTACATGCCTCTCTCCGAAGATGAGGTGAGCCTCGGCGACGAAGAATTTATCGTGCCTGAGGATCCCGTTGAGCAAGAGCGCTTCAAGCACCGGCTTATGGCCACAGCAAATAGCTTGAAGAAAAAGCAGCAACAACTTCGAGCTGATCAAGATTTGCTAGAAGACAGATGGACCGAAGTCCTTGCGGCCGAGGAATACGAACTCGAGCGCCCCTCCAAGAGTTACCCAAAGCGCAGGTTGCTACCTCACCTAGAGGAGGAAGCATTGAAACCTACATCACCAGTGTACGATGCAGCTGACCGACCACCTCGTGGCCGAGACAGAGAGGCGTTTCAGCCTGAAGTTCAGCCTGCACCCCGCAGTCACTCAAACAAAAATATCAAGGCCCGGGGCAACACGCGGGACCTGGGAGACGTATTGGAAAGCAGGGCAAAACATGCAAGGTCGATATACGAGTCACGGGGGCGCGCGCCAACACGGGACGATGACCGTCATGCCGGATACATTAAAAGTAAATCCGGTCAGGCTGAATACAGGCAGACAAGACTCATATGAACTATGTCGTGATATAGCCCGACACATAGGCGCCGCACACCCCCTATGCTTCACTGATGAAGTTATGGATCACGAATTCCCAGAGGGTTTTAAGCTCGTAAATATCAAATCGTATGATGGTACAACAGATCCTGCTATATGGATTGAGGATTTCTCCTCCACATCCACATGGCTCGTGGTGATGATCTGCATGCCATCAAGTACCTCCCACTAAAACTCAAAGGACCAGCTCGACATTGGCTGAATAGCTTGCCAACAGACTGCGTCGGCAGTTGGGAGGATTTTGAAGATGCATTCCTTGACAACTTCCAGGGCACTTATGTGCGACCACCGGATGCTGATGACTTGAGCCATATAACTCAGCAGCCAGGGGAATCGACCAAGTAATTCTGGACACGGTTCCTAACTAAGAAAACCAAATTGTCGACTATCCGGATGCAGAGGCCTTAGCGGCATTCATGCATAACATCCATGACGAGTGGCTGGCCCGCCACCTGGGCCAGGAGAAGCCGAAGTCCATGGCAGCCCTCAAGACACTCATGACCCGCTCTTGCACAGACGAGGATAGCTGGCTGGCTCGCAACAACAACACATCAAGGAATCCGGGCACTCCGGATACTAAAGATGCCAATGGTAGACCACGTCGTAACAGACACAAGCGCCACAACAACGGCGATAACGCTGATGATATGGCAGTCAATGCCGGATTCAGAGGCTCTAAATCCGGTCAGCGAAAAAAGCCATTGAAAAGAAGTACCCTGGGCCCGTCCAGTTTGGATCGTATACTCGATCGCTCGTGTCAAATCCACGGCACCCCGATAAGCCAGCCAATCACACCAACCGAGAATGCTGGGTATTCAAGCAGGCCGACAAGTTGAATGCCGAAAACAAGGACAAGGGGCTGCATAGCAACGACGAGGAGGAGCCCCGGCCGCCGAACATGGGAGAACAGAAGAGGTTCCCCCCACAAGTGAAGATGCTGAACATGATATACGCAACCCACATTCCCAAGAGGGAACAGAAGCGTGCACTAAGGGACGTCTATGTGATAGAGCCCGTCACCCCAAGTTCAACCCATGGTCCTCTTGTCCAATCACCTTTGATCGCAGGGACCACCCCACTAGTATCCATCATGGCAGATCTGTCGCATTGGTCTTAGACCCTATCATCGATGGATTTCACCTTACTCGAGTCCTTATGGACGGCGACAGTAGCCTGAACCTGCTCCATCAGGATATTGTGCGCAAAATGGGTATATAGATCCCTCGAGGATCAAACCCACTAAAACCACCTTTAAGGGCGTCATCCTAGGTGTAGAGGCCCATTGCACGGGCTCAATCACACTGGAAGTGGTCTTCAGATCTCCGGACAACTTTCGAAGGGAGGAGTTAATCTTTGATATCATCCCATTCCGTAGTGGCTATCACGCGGGCGAACCACATTTGCAAAATTCAATGCGGTACCACATTACGCATACATCAAGCTCAAGATGCCAGGACCTGGGGGGGCATAATAGTCAATGGAAACACAAAATGCTCACTCCGCACTGAAGAGCACACTGCGGCCCTCGCAGCAGAAGCACAAAGCAGCCTTTTAAGGCAAACCACCAATTCGGCGATACAGCCCCCGGACACCGTCAAGCGAGTCTGGATTAACCTGCAACAGGATCGGCTGGCATGTTCAAAGCTCGCATAGCAACTCGGCCCCCGTCCCAGTCCCCATCAAGCGACGAATTCCGTGCCGCGCGTACACAATTACGCACTGAAAATACCATGGGCATAGGCGGGGGCACGATCTGGGCACGTCCCGCAATGCGTCTTAACCGCCCTAGGGGCTGCATACCTTTATCATTTTTTCTCTTTCAGGACCTTACTCTCTGGAAGCCCTTTCCGGCAGTATGATTGCCGGACACATTATTGGAAGGAACAACCAAGGAGGCGAGAAGCTAAGACGTACAAGGGAACCCCTAGGTGGTCTCTAATAACAATCAACATACCCGCTTTTGATTACCCATACGCAGCTTGCCCTTGGATAGGACATGTCAAATAGTCCTATTTTTTGGTTATTGCACTACTCGTATCAGTACGCTTCGACGTGTTATTTACAATGCATAGCATTAGTCTATTCTTGCATTATCAATCTTCTTTCTTATATATTTATTTACGACAACTTGCACCCATACATTCTGGTACGGCTAGTATGCCAGGGGCTTTCGTATACCCCATAATACGGCGTGACAAGTCCGAACACTTTCCACAGTGCAGCACCCCGAACTTATAGCATTATATGCATCAGCTCCGAATCATGTCTTGGGTCAATAGTTGGGTTTTCCCGGCTCCTATGTTTTGGTACCTTACGTTCCGCTATATCGGGTAAGGTAGTGCTAGGAGAACTACTGCGATTGTGTCCCGGTTCTTTCAGACGAGCACCTCAGTAGAGAAAGCCGAAAACTGACTGTCATGATAAGGCGAGAGCTGGTCGCTGTTCAAGAGGTCTCAAGCCCCTAAAGACTTCTTCCGCTTCGGGCGAGGAGTCGGCTTTGCCCAACTTAGGCGTATATAGCGCCCCAAATTCGTCCCTCTGAATACTAGGGGCTTCGCCAAAATTTAAAATTGTAGACTTCTATGGCTAAGTGAGAATGATAAAGCATTATAGGTTGATTGCCTGGTTCGTTGTGCTGAACACCTCCCTCGAAGGACCCAAAATTGGGAAAAAGAGTGCCCAGGTTTATCCCGAACACCCCAGTACTAGTTACATGGGGGCAGAAGCCGACAACTGACCAACTCTCAGATTTTATAAACGGCCGCACAGAAGGTAATATTTTAAATTCAAAAAGCATTGCATAGCGCAAAATGAACTAGTTTCACATTACAGGATCACATGAGCACGTTCATTCAAAAATTACATCTTTAGCACATTCCTCCACCACAAGGCGGGAACCCTTCAGGACACTATCATAATACATCTCGGGGCGGCGATGCTCCTTGTCCTCGGGCGGCCCCTCCTTCACCAGCTTCACGGCGTCTAGCTTCGCCCAGTGCACCTTCGCCCGGGCAAAAGCCCTGCGGGCACCCTCGATGCAGACGGACCGCTTCATGACTTCAAGCCGTGGGCAGGCATCCACAAGCCGCCTCACCAGACCGAAGTAGCTGCTAGGCAAGGGATCGCCAGGCCACATCCGGGCTATAAGACCCTTCATGGCCTATTCGGCCGCCTTGTGAAGCTCGACCAGCTGCTTCAGCTGGTCGCTCAAAGGCATTGGGTGTTCGGTCCCAGTATACTGAGACCAAAACAACTTTTCCGTCTAGCTCCCCTCCTCAGCTCGGTAAAACTCCGGGACATCAAGCACAATACAGGGAAGATCTGCGAACGCTCCTGGAGAGCTCCAAACTCGGGTAAGTAAAAGGAAAGCTTCCTTCACATGCTTAATTTGCATAATGAATGCCTTACGCGCTGCTATCTCCTTCACCGCATCAATCTCCTGGAGGGCCTTGTGGGCTTTAGCCTTGGCGCTCTGTGCGCTTTCAAGTGCCTTCGCAAGCTCTGACTCTTGCATCTTAGAGTCAAGCTCCAAGAACTCATGTTTTTTGGCAAGAGCCTCGAGATCTTGCTGCACCTCGCCTACTCGGGATTCTTTCTTTTCCCACTCAATGCGCTCCTTGGCCGCTTTGTCTTCGGCCTCGGACAGCACCTTCCTCAGGGTCGCCACCTCGGTCGTGGCCCTGGAAAATTCATGATTATCCTATTAGTTTAGAACTGAAATTCTTTTTAATATATATAGACAAGGTATTGCTTACCTTTGCTCCCCTCGAGCTGCCTCTTGGTAAGGCCGAGCTCTTCCTCGGACCGCTCAAGGTCCTGCTTAAGTGCAGCGACCTTCGCAGTACATGCGGCAGCGGCCAGCGGGGATGCCTGCATATGCACATAGACATATTCTGGTTAGACTCCTGAGTCACTATTTGAGCCTCTATTCGGCTTTTCTTCGCGAACGCCAAACAGAGCATCAGGGGCTATTGTCTATGCGGTAATATTCTCCTATATTTTGATTGCTTACCTGAAAGCCTGTTAGGAGGCTGGACTGAACTTTCTCAATCACCGCACTCATGATAGTGCGGTGCTCTTCGTTGATGGAAGTGCCGTGAAGCGCTTCCAGCAAGTTGACCGGTGCCTCTAGATGGATAGAGGCCACTGGCATAGGCGTCTTGCCCCTCTTAACAGGGGATCGCCCGCCGGATTTCGGAACCACTGAAGGTTCCGGCGCGGTGTTCGGCTGGGCGCCGAACTTGGAGCCCGTGGGAGTCTTGCTCCCTTTGCGCCTAGGGTCCGGACGGTCGCCTCGAGGCGCCCCCAAGACTACCTCCCTTCGACTCGGTGCCTTTTGAGACAACACCTCGACGTTGTCCGTAGGGCAAGGGGTGGAGGCGGTCAGAAGTGAATTGCTATTCATATCCGACGAGTCCAAAGAACCGTCTGACGAGGATACGTCGATATGGGCTCGGGACGGACTGCATAATCATATTCGGCGTAAGGAGAAGCAGTGCAATAAAACATACCATGAATTGCTATGGTATCCGGATACTTACGACTTCGCTAGGGGCTTGTCCCTGGGTAACCACTCGTAGTCGCTGTGGGCGGCCGTCGTGGAGCAGTCCGGAAGGAGGGTCCTTCCCTTCTTGGACCCTTCGGCCTCCCCGGTTGGGGCGGCCTTCCTTTTATTGTCTCCCCCGACTGGGGGGGGGAGAACTTTCCTCTTCCTCCTCCTCGGCTTCATGGGAGGTGTGCACTTCGGAGCTATCGGACGAGGAGTCCGATATAACCTTGCGCCGGAGACCGTTTCGGGTCCTCGTGGCCTTCTTCTTGGCCTTCTTCACCGGCACCTCGTAAGGTGCTGGAACCAGCATCTCCGTTAGGAGAGAATCTGCAGGATCTTCAGGCGGGGGGCTGGGCAATTAATCTGCTCCGCTGTCTCTACCCAGTCCTATTAATGGCATGGAAGCTTAGATTCCGCATATGATTAGGCTGGGGCAAATAAATATCCTGCGAGATATAAAAAACTTACTGGATTGGCATGGCGCTTTGCGCTGAGTCCGCGGTCCTCGGACAGGGGAGGAGGTACCTCGACGCCCTTGAATAGCACCTTCCAGACGTCCTTGTGCGTCGTGTCGAAGAGCTCTTGCAGCGTCTGGTGCTTGGCCGGGTCAAACTCCCACATATTGAATATCCGTCATTGGCATGGGAGGATCCGGCGGTAGAGCATGACCTGGACCACGTTGACGAGCTTGATTTTCTTACTCATCATGTTATTGATGCAGGTCTGGAGTCTGGTCAGCTCTACTGGGGAACCCCAGGACAGGCCCTTCTCTTTCCAGGAAGTGAGCTGCGTGGGGATTCTGGATCGCAATTCGGGGGTCGCCACCCAGTTGGTGTCGCGAGGCTCGGTGCTGTAGAACCACCCCAATTGCCACCCCTTTATGGTCTCCACATAGGAGCCTTCAATCCAGGTGACGTTAGGCATTTTGTCCACCATGGCGCCTCCGCACTCTGCTTGCTGGCTGACCACCACCTTCGGTTTAACATTGAAGGTCTTCAGCCACAGGCTGAAGTGGGGCCTGATGCGGTGGAAATCCTCGCACACGACGATAAACACCAAGATGTTGAGGATGAAATTGGGGACCAGATCATGAAAATCCAACCCGCAGTAGAACATGAGCCCGCCGATAAACGGGTGAAGAGGAAATCCCAGTTCACGGACAAAGTGGGTAAGGAAAACTACCCTCTCATGGGGCTTCGGCGTAGGAATGATCTGCCCCGCATCTGGCAGCCGGTGCGTGATGTCCGCGGCCAGATATCCGGCTTCCCGTAGCTTTGTGATGTTCACCTCCGTAACGGAGGAGACCATCCACTTGCCTCCCGCTCTGGACATGATTGGAGTGGTTTGAGGAGAAAGACGCGAACTTGGGTGCTGGAGCTCGAGTGCGCGAGAATGGATGAGCAAGGAGGAAGAAGGCGTGGGTCAAAAGGGTGAATCTTTGTCCCTTTATAAGGGCGGAGGAGGCGATGTGCCTCCCCACTTACGTATTAAAATCGCTTACTCCCCGAGCACCGTAATTGATGGCGCGGTTGGGTTACCCATACCCGTATTGATGAGAATCCCATGATAAGGGGACATGATCTCTCCTTCCACTAGAAGTGTCAAGAAAACTGCCTCACGATATGTGCGGTGCTGGTTGAGGAAAATGGTTCGAATAATGACCGGGCCATGACATGATGTCATGTTGTTAAACGTGTTGACAGATTAGATTTGTGGAAATATTATTCTCTCTATGATGGTATATGGAACTTGTTTTGCATAGCCGGACACTATCCTTGTGTTCAAAATCTTCTATGAAGTATTCGAAGGAAGAACCCGCCTTGCAATGCCGAAGACAAATCTGCGCGCCGGACTCATCGTCATTGAAGCCTGGTTCAGGGGCTACTGAGGGAGTCCTAGATTAGGGGGTCTCTGGACAGCCGGACTATATCCTCTGGCCAGACTGTTGGACTATGAAGATACAAGATTGAAGACTTCGTCCCGTGTCCGGGTAGGACTCTCCTTGGCATGGAAGGCAAGCTTGACAATATGGATATGTAGATCTCCTCCCTTGTAACCGACTCTGTGTAACTATATAAACCAGAGGGTTTAGTCCGTAGAACAACAACAATCATACCATAGGCTAGCTTCTAGGGTTTAGCCTCTATGATCTCGTGGTAGATCAATTCTTGTAATACTCATATCATCAAGATCAATCAAGCAGGACGTAGGGTATTACCTCCATCAAGAGGGCCCGAACCTAGGTAAACGTCATGTCCCCCGCCTCCTTAGACGCATAGTTCGGGACCCCCTACCCAAGATCCGCCAGTTTTGACACTGACAGTCACAGTAGAACGTGATGGGGCATACTGGTCACAACCAGGGTAACGGTGGTAAGCGCAGACAACCTGATGGCGGGTCAGATCTGGTAGCTAACACTAACACGAGATATAAAAATCAGCATCGTAAAGGTAAGCCGCAATTTGGAGGACCAAAATTTAACCTTGAGGCAATGCTTAATGACCCTTGCCCAAAGCACAGTCTACCTGGTCAGTCGTCAACTCATGCATGGAAGGATTGTCTCATCGTGCGAGAGTACCGGAATTATAATCTAGCCACGCCAATAATAATGGGCCGCCAGGCGGGTCAGGATCCGGCTCTCAAGGGCTCGGCTTTGGCGGTGGCGGTTCAAATTCTAAGCATCAAGGACAGGGCAATCAGAGTAATTATAACCAACAGTCTGGTGAGGGTAACCAGCAACATCAGTCAGGATACCAGAGTAATCCAAAGCAGCTTAACGGTGGCCAATATCACGTTTTCACTACAAGTCTTTGCAAGAGAGTTCAGAAGGTTCATAAGCATGCGGTTAGTGTAGTTGACACGGCTGATATGACCCCTTTGAAGAAGCCCACCATGGAGCAAGACCCTCTATTGAAGTTTAAGTCGCCTGATAATACTAAGCAGGTTGACTTTTTCCATGGCGACTCATCTCAGCAGTTCACAATAGGGGCTGACATAGATCCTAAATAAAAAAGCGCGCTCATCAAGTTCATCCGTGAGTATCGGGACATCTTTGCATGGAAACCTTCTAACATGCCGTGTGTACCAAGAGAATTCGCTGATCACTCTTAATGTGGATCCTGAATTTAAGCCGTTCAAGCAGTTTCTTCGTTCTTTCAATGAAGAACGATGTAAGGCTATTGGATAAGAGCTGGCCCGGCTCTTGGCAGCTGGGTTCATCGTCGAAGTCTTTCACCCTGAGTGGTTGGCTAACCCGGTGTTGGTACTTAAGAAAAATGGCACCTGGCGTATGTATGTTGATTACACTGATCTTAACAAGGCTTGTCCGACTGATCCATTTTCTCACCCTCGCATTGACCAGATTATTGATGCTACGGCGGGTTGTGAAAACTTATGTTTCCTTGATGCTTATCCTGGTTATCATCAGATCAACATGGCAGTTAAAGACCAGGAGAAGACGACTTTCATCGCGCCTTTTGGGGCTTTCTGCTATGTCTCTATGCCTTTTGGGCTCAAGAGTGCCCAGGCGACTTATCAACGTTGTGTTCAAAATTGCTTTCACAGTCAAATTGGGCGTAATGTGGATGCTTATGTGGATGATATTGTGGTTAAATCCAGGAAAAAGGAGACGCTTTTGGATGATCTAAGGGAGACTTTTGACGGTCTCCGGGTTTATCAAATGATGCTTAACCCGGCCAAGTGTGTTTTTGGTGTACTGATGCGGCTTGAACTACGTCGATATTTCCCCAAAGAGGAAGGGATGATGCAGCACAACTACGGTAGGTATTTCCCTCACTGATGAGACCAAGGTTATCGAACCAGTAGGAGAACCACAAAATAGTACGTGAACGGCACCTGCACACAAAGAACAAATACTTGCAACCCGACATAAAAGAGGGGTGATACGTTTCCAATGTATCTATAATTTATGAAATATTCATGCGATGTTTACAACAATTTTATATCGTTTTGGTATGATTTGCATGGAACTAACCCGGACTGACGCTGTTTTCAACAGATCTACCGTGGTGTTGTCTTTTGTGCAGAAATGGAAGTTCTCCAAATGAGATGAAACTTTTTGATGGTTCTTTTGGAACAAAAGAGACCCCCGAAGCTTCGTGGAGGGCCAGAAGAGCCACGAGGAGGGCACAACCCACCAGGGCGCGCCTGGTGGGCCTAGCTTGCCCTGATGGGTTGTGCTCACCTCGAGGCCCATATTCACGTGAAACCGACGCCAAAAATCCTATAAATAGAGAAACAATCAGAAGTAATCCTAGATGAGAAGTTCCGCTGCCGCATGCCTTTGTATCCACCGAAAACCAATCTAGACCCCGTTCTGGCACTCTGTCGAAGGGGGAAATCATCACCGGTGGCCATCTTCATCATCTCGGCGGCCACCATGATGAGGAGGGAGTAGCCCACCCTCAGGGTTGAGGGTTTGTACCAGTAGCTATGTGTTTAATCTCTCTCTCTCTCTCTCTCTCTCTCTCGTGTTCTTGAGATGTCATGATCTTGATGTATCGTGGGCTTTGTTAATATAGTCAGATCATATGGTGTTCTCCCCTCTATATCTTGTTGTGATGAACTGAGTTTTTCCCTTTGAGATTTCATTTTATCAGATTGAATACTTGTATGGATTTGAGAGCACTTGATATATGTCTTGCATATGAATACTCGTGGTGACAATGGGGTATCATATTGATTCACTTGATATGTGTTTTGGCACTCAACTTGGAGATTTCTGAGGTGACATTGGAGTAATCTATGCATAGAGGTTGATGCACGTTCTCGTCTTTTGTTTCTCTGGTAGAAATCTTGGGGTACTCTTTGAGGTTCTTTGTGTTGGATTGAATATTATGAATCTGAAATTATTTAGTGTTATTTTAGTACGAACTCTTGTATAGATCGATCGGAAAGAATAGCTTCGAGGTGGTTTCGTACCCTACAAATGATTTCTTTGTATGTTCTCCGCTAGATAGGAACTTTGGAGTGATTCTTCGTCGCACTTTGCGGGGTGGTTATATGATCAAATTATATTAGCATTGTTGAGAGATTTGACTAGCGAAAGTACGGACCCTAGGCCTCATTTTCAAGCATTGCAATACCATTTTTTGGCCCAACATGTGTCTTCTGGCCCAGAAAAATTCTCCAAAAAGTTTCACCGTGTTTGGGCTCCGTTTAGTATTGATTTTCTACAAAGTAGAAAACAAGCAAAAACAGCAACTGGCACTAGGCACTATCTCAATAGGTTAGTCCCAAAAATGATAAAATTTGCTATAAAATGATTGTAAAACATCCAAGGATGATAATATAACGGCATGAAACAATCAAAAATTATAGATACATTGGAGACGTATCATGTACCTGCAGGAAAGCTCTTGGGTTTTCTGGTCTCAGAGAGAGGCATCAGAGAAAATTAAGGCTATTGCTTTGTTGGCTAAGCCAGCGTGTGTTAATGACGTCCAGCATCTGGCGGGTCGTATTGCAGCCTTGAGCCGGTTTATAAGCCACTTGGGCGAGAAGGCGATTCCTTTATACCAGATGATGAAGAAAACAGATCATTTTGTCTTGAGTGACGCCGCTGATAAGGCATTTGAGGAGCTCAAGAAGCAATTAGCTGAGCCGCCCATCCTTGCAGATCCTGTTGAGAAAGAACCTTTGCTCCTGTATGTGGCGGCTAACAGTAAATCTGTCAGTGTGGCGATTATGGTGGAACGCATGGAGACGGTTAAGGAGTACCCAGTCCAGAGGCCGACTTATTATGTCAGTGAGGTGTTGATTGAGTCCAAACAACGATACCCACATTGGCAGAAATTGGTATATGGAGTGTTCATAGCGAGTCGCGAGCTGGAGCATTATTTTCTTGGTCATCCTATTACTGGGGTCAGCTCTGCCCTGTTAGGAGACATCATATAAAACAGGGAGGCCACATGCCGGGTTGCTAAGTGGGCAACAGAACTCGGAACTCATTGTCTGGAATATGTGCCAAGGACAACTATCAAATCTCAGGCTCTGGTGGATTTCATCAATGACTAGACAGAATTATAGACGTCTGGGGAAAAGCCCGATAACACATATTTGATAATTCACTTTGATGGGTCCAGGCAGCTAGAAGGCTTGGGGGCTGGGGTCATATTGACTTCCCCATGAGGTGACAAGTTTTGCTATGTTTTGAGGCTAATGTTTCCTTGTACTAACAATGCAGCTAAATATGAGGCTTTACTCCACGGCCTTCGCATGCCAAAGAGATGAATTTGAGCCGGGTCAGGTGTTTTGGTGACTCTGACCTTGTGGCTCAGCAAGTTTCAGGTACATGGGATTCCAAAGACCCGCTCATGGCGGCTTATCGCCGGGTGGTTGAAAATATTGCTGGTCATTTCAAGGGTTATCACGTGGAGCACCTTAATCAAAGAAAAAATGAGGCGACTGATGCCTTGAGCCAGCTGGGATCCCAGCATAAGCCGGTACCCCCTAATGTGTTTCTTGATGTATTACATAATGCTTCAGTCAAGGTACCATCAGAGGAGGATCTTGCTATCCCTGACCCGGAGGCGCAGTTGGTGGCGGCTCTCCACACTATTCCTGATTGGACACTTCCCTACTTGTTTTATATGACCCGGGGCGAGTTACCTGAGGATAAAAGTTTGGCCAGCCAGATAACCCGGCGGTCTAAGTCTATGACTATTGTCAATGGCGAGTTACACCGATGCAGCATAACAGGTGTGTTCCAGCGTTGTGTTTCTCCTGAAGACGGCCATGTGATCTTGTGTGAGATTCATGAAGGCAATTGTGGTCATCATGCCGGCTCAAAATCTTTAGTAGCCAAAGCCTTTCGTCACAGGTTTTACTGGTTGACAACTGATAGCGGCTTGAAGCTATGTCGGTATTTCCCCAAAGAGGAAGGGATGATGCAGCACAGCGACGGTAGATATTTCCCTTAGTGATGAAACCAAGGTTATCGAACCGGTAGGAGAACCAAGCAACAATACGTAAATGGCACCTGCACACAAATAACAAATACTCGCAACCCGAAATATTAAAGGGGTTGCCAATCCCTTTTGGGTAACGACGCCAAAATTGGCAAATGGACGTGAGTAAATTGTAGTAGATTGATAGATGAAACGCCAAATAAAATAAGTAAGAATAAACTGCAGCAAGATATTTTTGTATTTTTGGTTTAATAGATCTGAAAATAAAAGGCAAATAAAATAGATCGCAAAGGCAAATAACATGAGAAAGAGACCCGGGGGCCGTAGGTTTCACTAGTGGCTTCTCTCGAGAAAAATAGCAAATAGTGGGTGAACAAATTATTGTTGGGCAATTGATAGAACTTCAAATAATCATGACGATATCCAGGCAATGATCATTACATAGGCATCATGTCTAAGATTAGTTGACCGACTCCTGACTGCATCTACTACTATTACTCCACACTTCGATTGCTAGCCAGCATGCATCTAGTGTATTAAGTTCATGGAGAAACGGAGTAATGCAATAAGAACAATGACATGATGCAGACAAGAGCTATGTATGTAGAAATAGACCCCATCATTTTATCCTTAGTAGCAACGATACATACGTGTCGGTTCCACTTCTGTCACTGGGATCAAGCACCATAAGATCGAACCCACTACAAATCACCTCTTCCCATTGCAAGATAAATAGATCAAGTTGGCCAAAAACAAATATCAGAGAAGAAATACGAGGCTATAAGCAATCATGCATATAAGAGACCAAAGAAACTCAAATAACTTCCATGGATGAAAAGAGATAGATCTGATCATAAAGTCAAAAGTTCATCGGATCCCAACAAACACATCGCAAAAGAGTTACATCATATGGATCTCCAAGAGACCATTATATTGAGAATCAAACAAGAGAGAGCAAGGTATCTAGCTACTAACTACAGACCCGAAGGTCTACAAAGAACTACTCACGCATCATCGGAGAGGCACCAATGGAAGTGGTGAACCCCTCTATGATGGTATCTAGATTGGATCTGGTGGTTCTTGACTCTGCGATGGCTGGAATTGATTTTCGTCGACTCCCCTAGGGTTTCTAGAATATTGGGGTATTTATAGAGTAAAGAGGCGGTCCGGGGGGCACCCGAGGTGGGCACAACCCACTTGGGCATGCCTGGAGGCCCCAGGCGCGCCTTGGTGGGTTGTGCTCCCCTCGGAGCAGCCCCCAGGTGCTTGTTCGGCCCATTGGTTGTCTTCTGGTCCCCAAAAATCCACAAATAGTTTCGCTGCGTTTGGACTCCATTTGATATTGATTACCTGCAATGTAAAAACATGCAAAAATAGCAACTAGCACTTGGCACTATGTCAATATGTTCATACCAAAACATGATATAAAATGACTGTAAAATGATTATAAAACATCCAAGATTGATAATATAACAACATGGAACAATCAATAATTATAGATACGTTGGAGATCTATCAAGGGCTCATGCTGATGCGGAGGATATTGTCAGTAAATGTGATGGCTGTCAGAAGTTTTCTCGACGAGCTCATGTGCCGGCTCAAGAATTGAGGATGATTCTAATTACTTGGCCGTTTGCAGACTGGGGTCTTGATATGGTTGGACCTTTCAAGTGGTCTAAACATAAGAAAACCCACCTCTTCGTGGCAGTTGATAAATTTACCAAGTGGGTTGAAGCAGGGCCGGTCAGTAAGTGTGATGCGGCGATTGCAGTCCAGTTTATTAAAAAGTTGATCTTTCGTTTTGGTTACGCTCATAGTATCATAACTGATAATTGCACTAATTTATATAAGGGTGATATGAAGGAGTTCTTTCAACGAGAGCATATTCGTCTTGACGTCTCTTCTATAGCTCATTCGTAGTCTAATGGTCAAGCTGAGAGAGCTAACCAAGAAATTTTGAGAGGCATAAAACCTTGGCTTATGGTTCCTTTGAAGCGAACGCCAGGTTGCTGGGTTGAGGAGTTACCATCAGTACTCTGGAGTATCAATACCACCCCCAACAGGTCAACTATATGCCTTTCTTCATGGTTTACGGTGCAGAGGAAGAGGCAATTCTTCCAAGTGATATCCGTCATGACTAGCCTCGTGTGGCGGCTTATGTTGAAGTTGATAATGAAATGGCACGCCAAAATGCACTCGATGCTTTGGATGAGGAGCGTGACCTGGCGGCGGCTCATTCGGTGATATATCAACAAGACCTGTGTCGCTATCATAGCCGCAGAGTTAAGACCCAGGCATTTCAAGAAGGCGACTTGGTACTCCGGCTGATTCAGGATCAAACAGATATGCACAAGTTATCCCCACCTTGGGAATGACCCTTTGTGGTCAGCAAGAACCTAAATAACGGGTAATTTACCTCATTGATGTGCGTGAGCACAAGGATTCCCGCAAGTTGGAGGAGGAGACCCGCCGTCTGTGGAATATTGCACATCTTCGGCATTACTACACTTGAGCCGTCGGCTCTTATCTTTGTACATACTTTTGTCGATGTATATAACTTTTTATGATCAATATAATAAAGCCAGCATACCAGAATTACGGGGCCTCTGTTGTTTCATTTTTGAGTATCTGAGCCTTAATTGATTGATCATAAGGTCACTTGGGGGCTTCCAACAACTGGGTTTAGCTTTCCTACTCTCTTGACCGGCTTGAAGGCCACTTGTCATAGGTTTTTCCTGCCTATTTGCAACTTGCTCCTCCACCAGGTGACCCACCAAACTCTTAACAGTCAATCTTTCTACAGACCAGGTACTCGTTAAGGTTAAAATGGCGGCTTGTGTCACGTGAGAGCCGGCTTACAGTGAGCTAGGTAAAACCACGACTATTGCATTTTTGAAAGCAATCATGTGGCCTGAGTGCCAAACAGCTGTTGCAGCCTTGAAAGCAAACATGTGGCCTGAGCGCCAAATGGCTGTTGCGGCCTTGAAAGCAATCATGTGGCCTGAGTGCCAAACGGCTATTGCGGCCTTGAAAGCAAACATGAGGCCTGAGCGCCAAACGGCTATTGCGGCCTTGAAAGCAAATATGAGGCTTGTAAGCCACCTTTTTCGGTTATGCCTTCAAAGCTGGCCTAGTGAATTTTGAGATTTGTATATTTTCTGTTATAATTTTTATATGCCTTTATGTTTTCAAGTTTTGGTTTTTGAGATATCCGAGTCACCTGGTTCCAGGTTATGATAGTTATGGTTGTCTATTTTGGGTTACAACCCGCCCTGGCTATGAATATTAAGTCACCAGTACGTCTTGATTTGAGCAATTGGCCATGCGACTACAGGTCTTTGGGTTGTTACCTGTACTAGATATTGATGTGTAAGACGTTAGTATGATTCAAGTCTCCAGCTATGTTTTCAACTGTTACATGAACATTCGAGGTTTGATAACCTGCCCTGATTCATTTCACTTTAAGTCATCAATATATTTTGAGTTGACTGGCCTTCATTATTATGTCTATAATCACTTAGGATATATATCTTTGGGTTGTCACCCTCCCTGGCTTTCGACTTTAAGTCGCCAGTATGTTTCAGCTTGAATGGCCTTGATTTTAGCCTTTTTCGTAATTATACAAGATTATATTATGTTTGGGTTGTTACCCGCCATGGCTTTTGACGTTAAGTCACCGGGGCACATGTTGTTTAACCTTTGTGCAGGACATGCAAAACTTTGAATAGCAATACAAACTACTGGTACGACCTATGTAAGTGATTACATCGCGCAAGTCATGAAGATGAAAGTGGCGGTTCACAAATCAAAAGTTTACATGCACGAAGGCATGGCATGGAGGATCATTGTTTTAACCTAGCCTACTACAAGGCTATCATGAGACCACTGATACGTCTCCAACGTATCTGTAACTTTTGATTGCTCCATGCTATATTATCTACTGTTTTGGACATTATTGGGCTTTATTATCGACTTTTATATTATTTTTGGGACTAACCTATTAACCGGAGGCCCAGCCCAGAATTGCTGTTTTTTGCCTGTTCTAGGGTTTCGAAGAAAAGGAATATCAAACGGAGTCCAAACGGAATGAAACCTCCGGGAACGTGATTTTCTCAATGAACAAGACCCAGGAGACTTGGACCCTACGTCAAGACACAAAAGAGGAAGCGATGAGATAGGGGGGTGCGCCTACCCCCACCAGGCGCGCCCTCCACCCTCGTGGGCCCCTTATTGCTCCACCGACATACTCCTTCCTCCTATATATACCTACGTACCCCCAAATGATCATATACGGAGCCAAAACCCTAATTCCACTGCCGCAACTTTCTGTATCCACGAGATCCCATCTTGGGGCCTGTTCCATAGCTCCGCCGGAGGGGGCATCGATCATGGAGGGCTTCTACATCAACACAATAGCCCCTCCGATGAAGTGTGAGTAGTTTACTTCAGACCTACGGGTCCATAGTTATTAGCTAGATGGCTTCTTCTCTCTTTTTGGATCTCAATACAAAGTTCTCCCTCTCTCCTGTGGAGATCTATTCGATGTAATCTTCTTTTTGCGGTGTGTCTGTTGAGACCGATGAATTGTGGGTTTATGATCAAGTCTATCTATGAACAATATTTGAATCTTCTCTGAATTCTTTTATGTATGATTGGTTATCTTTGCAAGTATCTTCAAATTATCAGTTTGGTTTGGCCTACTAGATTGATCTTTCTTGCAATGGGAGAAGTGCTTAGCTTTGGGTTCAATCTTGCGGTGTCCTTTCCCAGTGATAGTAGGGGCAGCAAGGCACGTATTGTATTGTTGCCATCAAGGATAACAAGATGGGGGTTTCAACATATTGCATGAGTTTTGTAACACTCATGATGCGGTTATATCACCCACGTGTCGGAGCACGACTTAGAGGCATAACCGCACTGTAGGCATGTCGCAAGAGGGGTAATCTTTACACATCCCATGTACTGTATAAGAAAGAGGTACCGAGTTGGCTTACAATCGCCACTTCACACAATACATAAATATATCATTACATCAACCAGATACATACAAGGTCCAACTACGGAACCAAAATAAAAGGAGACTACCCCTAATGCAAAAGATCCCCGATCGCCCTGACTGGGCTGCACTACTGATCAACTGGAAACGAAACAACACAACAAACAAGATCTTCATCGAGATCCTCCTTGAGCTTGGTTGCGTCACCTGCATGGTATCATCGGCACCTGCAACTTGTTTTGGAAGTAATCTGTGAGTCACGGGGACTCAGCAATCTCACACCCTCGCGATCAAGACTATTTAAGCTTATGGGTAGGGAAAAGGTATGAGGTGGAGCTGCAGCAAGCACTAGCATATATGGTGGCTAACTTACGCAAATGAGAGCGAGAAGAGAAAGGCAAACCACAGTCGCAAACTAGAAATGATCAAGAAGTGAGCCCGAAACCACTTACGTTCAAGCATAACTCCAACACCGTGTTCACTTCCCGAACTCCACCGGAAAGAGACCATCACGGCTACACACGCGGTTGATGCATTTTAATTAAGTTAAGTGTCAAGTTTTCTAAAACCGGACATTAACAAATTCCCATCTGCCCATAACCGCGGGCACGGCTTTCGAAAGTTCAAAACCCTGCAGGGGTGTCCCAACTTAGCCCATCACAAGCTCTCATGGTCAACGAAGGATATTCCTTCTCCCAGGAAGACCCGATCAGGCTCGAAATCCCGGTTACAAAACATTTCGACAAAGGTAAAATAGGACCAGCAAAGCCGCCCGATGCACCGACATCTTGATAGGAGCTACACATATCTCGTTCTCAGGGAAACACCGGATAGGTCAAGCTACAAGTAAAACCAACCCTCAAGTTTCCCCGAGGTGGCCCCGCAGGCTGCCCATTTCGGACCAACACATAGAGAAGCACTGGTCCGGGGGGTTAAAATAAAGATGACCCTTGAGTCTGCAGAACCCAATGGAAGGTGATAGGTTGTTAGTGCAAATGGTAAAACCAAGGGTGGGCCTTGCTGGAGGAGTTTTATTCAAGGCGAACTGTCAAGGGGTTCCCATTATAACCCAACCGCGTAAGGAATGCAAAATCAAGGAACATAACACCAGTATGACGGAAACTAGGGCGGCAAGAGTGGAACAAAACACCAGGCATAAGGCCGAGCCTTCCACCCTTTACCAAGTATATAGATGCATTAATTAAATAAGAGATATTGTGATATCCCAACAATAAACATGTTCCAACAAGGAACAAACTTCATCTCCACCTGCAACTAGCAACGCTATAAGAGGGGCTGAGCAAAATGGTAACATAGCCAAACAACGGTTTGCTAGGACAAGGTGGGTTAGAGGTTTGACATGGCAATATGGGAGGCATGATAAGAAAGTGGTAGGTATCGTAGCATAGGCATAGAAAAAGAGCGAGCAACTAGCAAGCAAAGATAGAAGTGATTTCGAGGGTATGGTTATCTTGCCTAAGATCCCGCCAGGAAGAAGAACGAGTCCATGAAGAAGACAAACGGACGTAGCCAACGGATCCTCACAATGCAACGTTACCGGATTACCGAGAAGAAGTACACCGGGAAGAAAGCAAACAACATAGTAAACAATCATCACATAAGCATGACATGATGCACAACCAAGTATGATGCATGTCCGGATTAATGAGGCATGGCATGGCAAAGTGCACAAGAAATTCTACAAATTAAGTGGAGATCAATATGCAAGAAGTTGCATATTGACGAAACACCACAACAAGTTATTTAGTTCGATCTCGTTTATGTACTCAACAATATTCAATGTTTTTTAGCATGGCAAGGGGTGAAGCAAAACAAAACTACCTATCTAGGCAAGTTTAAATGAGGCCGGAAACAACGAACAACAATTCCGGTAAATCCCCATATGCATATTTTAGATTTGGTGTTGTTCTGCCCTAAACCCAATTTTAGAGTTGTTAAACATACAAGATGAGTGCACCATGTTAAACTAGGCATTTTCCACCCCACTTACATATAAAGTTTGTTAGGTTTGGAGCTACGGTTATTAAGTTATGAAATAAATCATTTTAACAAGTCATTAGGCAAAAATATATGCAAACAGCATTTTAAACATTCTAAACATGGATGAAAGTTATATATTATTAAACTAGACAAAATTCTAGACATTTTACATATAAAGTTTGTTTTAATCCGATGCACGGTTGTGAAGTTATTAAATGCATGAAGAACAAGGGCTTTTCTGTAAAATAGTCGCTCACTGGATAAAAAGACAAATTCGCAGAACAGGAAAAAAACTATACTGGGCTGAATCTAAGGAGAGGCCCAGTAAGGCAATAGGCGCAACATAACTATCAGACGCACATGCACAAAATACCAAAGGGGCTGGGCTATGCTCACATCGGGCGATTGGGCCGAAAGTGGAGAAGCGGCTGGGCCGGTTCTGGTGACGAGAAGATGTTGCTGGGCCTCGGCGCCCTCATGGCCCAGGCACAGCGATGATGCAGGGGCGTGGTCAACGCACAGGGGATTGCGGTGGACTTGGCGCAGGGTTCGTGCTTGCTCGTTCGACAGGGAAACAGCGGCAGCAGCGGACCCGGCCAAGATGAGGCATGCAGGCGGCGGGTCCAGGCAAGGGTCAAGGTCCACGTGGGCGCGACCAGTCCGAAGGTCAGGGAGGCGATTCCCGGTGACGAGGGACTCCGGTGGGACGGACTTGAGGAGCTCGGCGAGGGGATCAGCCATGGCGTGGAGCTCCCGGTTCCTGCGAGGCAGAGAGAAAAGCTGAGAGAAAGAGAGAGAGATGCAGGGACAGAAAGAGAAGAAAGGGAGGAGAGGCGACGAGACCTGCTAGGAGTGGTTGCCGGCGGCGAGCTTCATCGGGGCAGCGGGGTCGCGAGGAGGTCGGAGGCGTCAAGGGCGTGGACGAAGGAGCTCGGGCTGCAGGAGAGGGCTCGTCTCCTTGCGCGGGTGCACGAGGCAGGGCCTCTGGCAGCAGCTTGGTGGGATCGAGGGGAGGAGTGGAGTGCTCTAGCTGGATAGATTGATGGAACAAAGGAATTGGGGATGGATCCCGAGAGATTTCGAGTGGGTGGTGGCCGCGGACACAAGATGGATGGGACAGATCCCTAGGTTTTAGGATTGCCCACTATTTATATTGCAAAGGGATTTAGGGTAGAGACTATCACGTCCCTACGATCGCAATCGGATGGTCGCGAATAAAATAATTAGGGAGTCCAAAAAGAAAAATGGAGACGTTTTGTAGATGTTTGGGGATGTTCTGAGTCCAACGATGACAACCGCCCAGGTCGGGTTTGGGACAACTTTTGGACGCGCACGTGAGGGGGGGTCGATGCACTATGCAAGGATGGGTTTCAGGGCCTAGCGGTGAGTGGTAGTGGACTATGCCGAAAGCCTTGGGCTGAGAGAAGAGAAGAGAGAGAGACCCCACGACTGTTTCCGGAGACCGAAAACATCTGACGTTTGACCGGCTATAATGCCGCTATAGTTTAACGATTGAGCTATCAAACGAGCTCCGAATGCGATGAAACTTGGCAGACGACCTACTAACAACAAAACTACACCGCATGCCAACTTTCATCCCATTCCGAGAACATTTCCCAGCCACTTATAAAAATAATATTTCGGACATGCCGCGGGCGCGTGCGAGTGTGGTTGGGCTCAGAACGGACAACGGAGAGAACGGGGAGATCGGGATGGATGCAAGTTCTGAAAACATGATGATGCAATGTGGATGATGACATGACAAGATGCAACGACGGCGAACAACTGGGAGGTACCTGGCGCATCGGTCTCGGGGCATCACAACACTCCACGACTACGAGAGGATCTCGTCCCGAGATCTAGGATGGCACTGGAGAGAAACGGAAAAGGAAGAGAAGAGGTAAAACTAAGTTGCTTCTTTGACGAATGAGTGAAACCAAAGAACCTTGCAAGGTTGAACAAATAGAAAGACAGAATACAACGAAGATGAACAAAGTTGAAACACTCCGTTAGAAAAGAGGAACAAGGAACATTACTAGAACCTTGTAGGTAGAAAGACATAAGAAAAGGGTTGCAATGGACAAAAGTACATGCAAGCACTCCGGTAGAAATGAGAAGTACAAGGAACGATAAGGATCAATTACGACCACACTCCGGTTAAAACAAGATAGAGAGGGAAAAAAGAATGGTATAATTTGGGAAACACTCCGATTGAAAATGGAAGGAATTGAACATGAACTTGACAAGATGAGAGGATACTTGACGAAATGAACAACACATTGCCTCCAGAACTATTGAAAGGAAGGCACAAGGGGTAAGAAAGATTCCAAACAACACTTCGGTTGAGAAGGGAGGCAAAACTTGATAAGATGAGAGAACTTGAATGGAGGACATGACACTTCGGTTGAATGGAAAAGAAAAGGAAAGAACACGATTCTGTCAATTCGAGATGATGAGTTAGAAACATCACAATTCCTCCGGAAGAGAGAATAGAAAATAGATCATTAGAATGAAAGAATGGAGAAGAAAATGCCCACTTTTTACACAACAGAGTTTGGAGAGCACCCTTCCAAGAAGGTTATAATGGAGTTGTTGGAAAACAAACAACAAAACGAATAAGCTTGTAGTGGGATTATGGAAAACTTCTCAAAATTGAGGCAAAATTCTGCCACTAACGAAAAACAATAGATTGGATTGATATGAACAAGGAGATGAGAAACTTATTTCAACGGGAGGATAAATGAAGAACTTGGGTCAATTATAAGCACCATAATTAGCAACCATCCTTAGGGAAAGCTTTAGGTGAAATATAACCCAATATAACTCCAATGAAGAGATTGATGGATTGAAAAGATGTCTTGAACGAAGAGAAAATGATGGATTTTAGATATGCCACTCTTGAAAAACTTGTGAATCATGAAACACGAAGGAAAATTACCAAGAATGACATAACACCACCTCAAAAGACAAGGTAAAAAGAATTGCAGTCCGGATTGGAAGATGAAGAATACTTGAGCTCCTTAGAAAAGAATCTTGATGAAAACTTCGAGAAGGAATTAAATCCTTTATGAACCAGCATGTAGAAACTCCATGAAGAACTCCCGTAACAAAATGATGATAAAAAAAGAAAGAGAAGTTGAAAACACAAGGTAAAGCCTTGTAATGCTTTAGATGGATCTTTGTGGTGGTATAATTGAGAGAGCTAGGAACTCCGGGAAAAGAAAAGATGAAACAATTGAAACCAAGAATGTGATATGATGAACAAACTCTGGAAATAAGAGACTAGATCACTTGGATGAAACAACAATAAGAATTACGTTATGTGTATCCTTCACCAATTTAAATTGATGACAAACAATGGATTTGGCATGCTACTTATTCTCGTAGAAAGGATTAAGATGGATATGATGCAAACTTGAGAAGGTCTTTGACGAACCACCGGTAGGAGTGAAACAATGAATAAATTGATATGATAACGAAGGAAGAGAAGTCTTGAACGAACCACTATAAGAATTGAAAGTGAAAATAGCAAAGGCATAATTCAGCGGGAAGGATGAGAAAATGAACGAAGAAGCTTGAGAGAATTTAGATACAAGTGAAACGAAGAGATCATGAGCTAATTAGAGGATACTTGCATGATGCACTGGTAAGATTTGGAGAACAATAGTTGAAAGATGAGAATGAATAAACCTGAATTGATGTCCTCCGGAGAATCAAACTGAAAATACTCCTGAAATGCTCCGGATGGGTGAAAAGAATTCTCACAATCAAAAAGAATTATGAGAGGATGGCATCCAGCTATAATCACGAATCTTCGAGAGAATGGACAAGATTGGGAGAGAAAAATCTCCTCCGGTCTTCAAATCCGAGAATGACGACAAGAAACACCCCCATGAATTGTTGAGATACTCCGGGATGACGAATAGAAAGGTTGAGCCAACGATGAAAAGAATTTGAAAGATCTTGGGGAAAGACATTTGACTGATGATGATTCATTCTTATGTCAAACTTTGAAAAGAATTTGAGAAAAACTCCGGGAAAATTATAAGAGTCAGGTAAGATCCTAGAAAAGACATGTGGGTTAAGGCCCACTTAAAAGATACACCGTTGAACGATTGCTTGAAAGAGAGATTGCACCGGTTGAACTAAATGACTTGAATGAGACAACATCCTCAAAAGATCTAGAATGAATGCAGAGTGGAAACACGAATCTTCGAGATATCTTCAGCACTCCGGAACAATTGAATAGCGAGAAATGGATGATTAAGAGGTGCACCGGCATGGGAAAAACATTTGAAACGAGGAAAGGGATATGAACAACACCAAAAGTTTGAATTGAATCCACCGGAGAAGATAAAAGAAACAAAGAATGATGAACTTGAAGCTCCGTTAGAATCTTCCTAAGAATCACCGGATAAGAACATTGAAAGAGAGGAGTAAAGAGGATTCACATACATAAGATGGTTACTTGATAAAGAAATCCGAGTCCTTGAAGAAACAAGGGTGGGGGCGGAAAAACAAAGACAACTTGGGACAAATAAAACAAATAACGTTGAGAAGACTTTGAGTTGATCTTGTGGATGTTGAAAATGATCGGATCCACTTGACGAGAAACACGCCGGTTGGAAAGAATTGACATGACAACCTTGATGATCAAGAAGGATTAGTATTCACATAGAAATATGGTAACACCACTTAGGCAAGGTATGGAATCAACATTTGACTTTGAAGCAACTCGAATACCACAACTGAAAACAAAAACAAAGGATTGTCTTGCAGAATAAGCCGGAACAAACATATGATAGAGATTTCGTCCGAAGTTTTCATGGTGGGGCCCACACGGGCTCGGTCGTACATCACCATCATGTACAAGGCAGTGCACATGACATATGAAGCGTCCCTGAGTCAGCATAGCCAAGGACTCTTTAAGACACAACGAGACCACTATAAAACCAACTGTGGATAGGCGGACCACTAGACATCGAACCCCAATTTCATATCATACATCTGTCGGAAAGATATCCTAGGAGCTACTTGAATTCCCACTTATAAACTCCCAGAACTTTCTGGTTGTGCAATCAGGTGTTGGGGATACAGGGGAAGCTTAATATATCACCCAAAACTAGCAAACCTACATCCAGCTGTATCCATCCTTCAACACATAACCAAGAAACCTTCGGAAATCATTTACCTCAACCTTCGAAAAGCATCCTTTATACGAGTTATGGCAATACTCCTGAACTCCCGCCCCAGTATTGGGTGGCGTCGAGGTTATCTCACCAACAACTGCATAAAAGAGATTTTCGATGTCGGCTTAACTCAGGTATTCCAGAACTGCAACGATAAAATTGTGACGACAACACCATGGAGCTCAACTCCCCGGGACACTGCCACACCCCTAAATGTCAGGAGGCACCAAGAACAATGTTCTCGTCACAAAATATACGAGTTATGGCAATACTCCTGAACTCCCGCCCCAGTATTGGGTGGCGTCGAGGTTATCTCACCAACAACTGCATAAAAGAGATTTTCGATGTCGGCTTAACTCAGGTATTCCAGAACTGCAACGATAAAATTGTGACGACAACACCATGGAGCTCAACTCCCCGGGACAATGCCACACCCCTAAATGTCAGGAGGCACCAAGAACAATGTTCTCGTCACAAAACCATCGGAACGATTCCAAGATATCCGCGTGATCCTAAATTTTTTTAGTGAAATTTGAGAAGAGAAGAGTCAAAACTCTACATCAGGATGCCTCACCAGAGCGATGAAGGGACTGAGGAGTAAAAAGAATCCTACTCTCCGATATATATAATCCTATAAGACTCAAAACATTTTTCTAGACTCAACAACGCCAGCGATTCGATCAAGCAGGGGGCTCCTAAGTCGGGGAAGGCTGTGATTACCAACTTGTAACACCCACGATGCGGCTATATCTCCCATGTGTCGGAGCACGACTTAGAGGCATAACCGCATTGTAGGCATGTCGCAAGAGGGGTAATCTTTGCACATCCCATGTACTGAATAAGAAAGAGGTACAAAGTTGGCTTACAATCGCCACTTCACACAATACATAAATATAGCATTACATCAACCAGATACATACAAGGTCCGACTACGGAACCAAAATAAAAGGAGACTACCCCTAATGCAAAAGATCCTCGATCGCCCCGACTGGGCTCCACTACTGATCAACTGGAAACAAAACAACACAACAAGCAAGATCTGCATCGAGCTCCTCCTTGAGCTTGGTTGCGTCACCTGCACGGTATCATCGGCACCTGCAACTGGTTTTGGAAGTAATCTGTGAGTCACGGGGACTCATCAATCTCACACCCTCGCGATCAAGACTATTTAAGCTTATGGGTAGGGAAAAGGTATGAGGTGGAGCTGCAACAAGCACTAGCATATATGGTGGCTAACTTACGCAAATGAGAGTGAGAAGAGAATGGAAAAGCATGGTCACAAACTAGAAATGATCAAGAAGTGATCCTGAAACCACTTACGTTCAAGCATAACTCCAACATCGTGTTCACTTCCCGAACTCCACCGGAAAGAGACCATCATGGCTACACACGCGGTTGATGCATTTTAATTAAGTTAAGTGTCAAGTTTTCTACAACCGGACATTAACAAATTCCCATCTGCCCATAACCGTGGGCACGACTTTCAGAAGTTCAAAACCCTACAGGGGTGTCCCAACTTAGCCCATCACAAGCTCTCACGGTCAACGAAGGATATTCCTTCTCCCAGGAAGACCCGGTCAGGCTCGGAATCCCGGTTACAAGACATTTCGACAAAGGTAAAACAAGACCAGCAAAGCCGCCCGATGCGCCGACATCCTGATAGGAGCTGCACATATCTCGTTCTTAGGGAAACACCGGATAGGTCAAGCTACGAGTAAAACCAACCCTCAAGTTTCCCCGAGGTGTCCCCGTAGGCTGCCCATTTCAGACCAACACTTAGAGAAGCACTGGCCCGGGGGGTTAAAATAAAGATGACCCTTGAGTCTGCAGAACCCAAGAGAAGGTGATAGGTTGTTAGTGCAAATGGTAAAACCAAGGTTGGGCTTTGCTGGAGGAGTTTTATTCAAGGTGAACTGTCAAGGGGTTCCCATTATAACCCAACCGCGTAAGGAATGCAAAATCAAGGAACATAACACCGGTATGACGGAAACTAGGGCGGCTAGAGTAGAACAAAACACCAGGCATAAGGCCGAGCCTTCCACCCTTTACCAAGTAAATAGATGCATTAATTAAATAAGAGATATTGTGATATCCCAACAATAAACATGTTCCAACAAGGAACAAACTTCATCTCCACCTGCAACTAGCAACGCTATAAGAGGGGCTGAGCAAAGCGGTAACATAGCCAAACAACGGTTTGGTAGGACAAGGTGGGTTAGAGGTGTGACATGGCAATATGGGAGGCGTGATAAGCAAGTGGTAGGTTTCGTAGTATAGGCATAACAAAAGAGCGAGCAACTAGCAAGCAAAGATAGAAGTGATTTCGAGGGTATGGTCATCTTGCCTGAGATCCCGCAAGGAAGAAGAACGAGTCCGTGAAGAAGACAAACGGACGTAGCCAACGGATCCTCACAACGCAACGTTACCGGATTACCGAGAAGAAGTACACCGGGAAGAAAGCAAACAACATAGTAAACAATCATCACATAAGCATGACATGATGCACAACCTAGTATGATGCATGTCCGGATTAATGAGGCATGGCATGGCAAAGTGCACAAGCAATTCTACAAATTAAGTGGAGATCAATATGCAACGAGTTGCATATTGATGAAACACCACAACAAGTTATTTAGTTCGACCTCGTTTATGTACTCAACAATATTCAATGTTTTTTAGCATGGAAAGGGGTGAAGCAAAACAAAACTACCTATCTAGGCAAGTTTAAATGAGGTCGGAAACAACGAACAACAATTCCGGTAAATTCCCATATGCATATTTTAGATTTGGTGATGTTCTTCCCTAAACCCAAGTTTAGAGTTCTTAAACATACAAGATGAGTGCACCATGTTAAACTAGGCATTTTTCCACCCCATTTACATATAAAGTTTGTTAGGTTTGGAGCTACGGTTATTAAGTTATGAAATAAATCATTTTAACAAGTCATTAGGCAAAAATATATGCAAACAACATTTTAAACATTCTAAACATGGATGAAAGTTATATATTATTAAACTATACAAAATTCTAGACATTTTACATATAAAGTTTGATTTAATCCGATGCGCAGTTGTGAAGTTATTAAATGCATGAAGAACATGGGCTTTTCTGTAAAACAATCGCTCACTGGATAAAAAGACAAATTCGCAGAACAGGAAAAAAACTATATTGGGCTGAATCTAAGGAGAGGCCCAGTAAAGTAATAGGCGCAACATAACTATCAGACGCACATGCACAAAATACCGGAGGGGCTGGGCTATGCTCACACCGGGCCATTGGGCCGAAAGTGGAGAAGCGGCTGGGCCGGTTCTGGTGACGAGAAGATGTTGCTGGGCCTCGGCGCCCTCATGGCCCAGTCACAGGGATGATGCAGGGGCATGGTCAACGCGCAGGGGATGACGGTGGTCTTGGCGCTGGGGTTCGTGCTTGCTCATTCGACAGGGAAAAAGCGGCAGCAGCGGACCTGGACGAGATGAGGCCTGCAGGCAGCGGGTCCAGGCAAGGGTCAAGGTCCACGCGAGCGCGGCAGATCCGGCCAGTCCGAAGGTTAGGGAGTCGATTCCCGGTGACGAGGGACTCCGGCGGGACGGACTTGAGGAGCTCGGCGAGGGGATCAGCCATGGCGTGGAGCTCCTGGTTCCTGCGAGGCAGAGAGAAAAGCTGAGAGAAAGAGAGAGATGCAGGGAGGAAAGAGAAGAAAGGGAGGAGAGGCGACGAGCCCTGCTAGGAGTGGTTGCCGGCGGCGAGCTTCGTCGGGGCAGCGGGGTCGCGAGGAGGTCGGAGGCGTCAAGGGCGTGGACGAAGGAGCTCGGGCTGCAGGAGAGGGCTCGTCTCCTTGCGCGGGTGCACGAGGCAGGGCCTTTGGCAGCAGCTTGGTGGGATCGAGGGGAGGAGTGGAGTGCTCTGGCTGGATAGATTGATGGAATAAAGGAATTGGGGATGGATCCCGAGAGATTTCGAGTGGGTGGCGGCCGCGGACACAAGATGGATGGGACAGATCCCTAGGTTTTAGGATTGCCCACTATTTATATTGCAAAGGGATTTAGGGTAGAGGCTATCACATCCCTACGATCGCAATCGGACGGTCGCGAATAAAATAGTTAGGGCGTCCAAAAAGAAAAACAGAGACGTTTTGTAGATGTTTGGGGATGTTCTGAGTCCAACGGTGACAACTGCCGAGGTCGGGTTTGGGACAGCTTTCGGACGCGCACGTGAGGGGGGGGTCGATGCACTGTGCAAGGAGGGGTTTTGGGGCCTAGCGGTGAGTGGTAGTGGACTGTGCCAAAAGCCTTGGGTTGAGAGAAGAGAAGAGAGAGAGACCCGGCGACTGTTTCCGGAGACCGAAACGTCCGACGTTTGACCGACTATAATGCCGCTATAGTTCAACGGTTGGGTTATCAAATGAGCTCCGAATGCGATGAAACTTGGCAGACGACCTACTAACAACAAAACAACACTGCATGCCAACTTTCATCCCATTCTGAGAACATTTCCCGGGCACTTATAAAAATAATATTTCGGACATGCCGCGGGCGCGTGCGAGTGTGGTTGGGCTCAGAACGGACAACAGAGAGAACGGGGAGACCGGGACGGATGCAAGTTTTGAAAACATGATGATGCAATGCGGATGATGACATGAAAAGATGCAACATGCAAGCGAATGAGAAGGCAACGATGGCGAACAACTGGGAGGCACCTGGCGCATCGATCTCGGGGCGTCACAAGTTTACCCCTCTACATCATGTCATCTTGCTTAAGGCGTTACTCTTTTTTCATTAACTTAATACTCTAGATGCATGCTGGATAGTGGTCGATGAGTGGAGTAATAGTACTAGATGTAGGCAGGAGTCGGTCTACTTGTCTCGGACGTGATGCCGACATACATGATCATACCTAGATATTCTCATAACTATGCTCAATTATGTCAATTGCTCAACAGTAATTTGTTCACCCACCATAGAATACTTATGCTCTCGAGAGAATCCACTAGTGAAACCTATGGCCCCTGTGTCTATCTTCATCATATTAATCTACTAATACTTAGTTATTTCCTTTTGCTTTTACGTTGCTTTTATTTTACTTTGCATCTTTATCATAAAAATACCAAAAATATGATCTTATCATATCTATCAGATCTCACTCTCGTAAGTGGCCGAGTAGGGATTGACAACTCCTATTTGCGTTGGTTGCGAGGATTTATTTGTTTTGTGCAGGTACGAGGGACTTGCGCGTAGCCTCCTACTGGATTGATACCTTGGTTCTCAAAAACTGAGGGAAATACTTATGCTATTTTGTTGCATCATCCCTTCCTCTTAGGGGAAAACCAACGGAGTGCTCAAGAGGTAGCATCCACAATGGTAAAGCAAAGGGTTTACTGAAAGAGAACTCTTATACCCCGGCTTGGGAGCCGTTTGGTTCATCATTGGATTCCTTCCTGGTGAGTTGATAACTCCGGGTCGTCCTGCGCAGGCTCTTCTTCTTCGGCCATCTGGAGGTCAGGCGACGTCTAGTCTGATGCTGGTCAAGGCCTCAAATGTAGCTTCGTCATTGAGTATAATAGAATAATCAACGCCAGGAGCAAAGATATGCTTACGCCGAGGAGGAATGAGATTGACAACGTCATGGGACGGCGGCTTAATCTTCTGATTGTTGCTATCATAAGCCGTCGTGCAGTTGTTCATGTTTAATTCTTCCACAAGCTTATAGGCCACAGGCTGCATCTCCCGGACGTAGCGGTTGAAGTCCTTCTCTTCAATTGATGACTGATCATATTTGAATTCTGGACACCCGGTGGCTATCTCCTCCGGGTCAAGCTCCGATTGCTAGGCTTTGGCTCGGCCATGAGCGTTGATGGCTCCGGCTCGGGCAGCTGATAGTTTTTTATCTTCAATCTGGCTTGGGAAGATTGACAAGTACAGTGACTATTAGTCCCGGCTCAGCTTGTTAAGTTAAGCCAACACTTGGGGGCTACATGCTTGAATCTTAAGAGTTAATTATCAATCTGGTTCATCTTGACTATGAGGTCATGAGTGAAAACCTGTATAAGGTTCATTCAAACATTAATATATGAAAGACCCGGCTCATCTTGATCAAATAAGCCAGCCTTGAAAGGTTGCAGTTTGAGGCTTATTATGAATTCTATAACATACTCAACCTTTTCCTATCCTCTATAATTGGTAGCTATATGAATATATATGGAAAGGGGTTAGGAACATACCTCATAATGTTCCTTCATCAGGTTTACCAAGCCAGTCTCCATTTCACGGCTAGTATGGAAGGCGGTCCGGATAACCCATATGGATGTCACTAGTAGTGAGGGCGGCATAACTCTCCAGATCCAACTTCAATTTGCCTTTCACTACAAAAAATTGCACTTCCATGATGATACGTGTTTGTCACAGTAGGTCATGTTTTCTGTCATGCATGTACATCCATGACGATTTTATGACAGAATCAAGATAGTCATACCTGTGCTGTCGTAGAAGTGTTCCATGACATTACCAAAATTATCATCACGGAAGTGTCCACTGCCATGACAATAAATTGCGCGTCATGGAAGTGCTTTCGTCAAGGGTAACCGACCCATGGCATCCACCGTAACGGGTCGCCGTTAAACTATCGGGTCTGGTTTCTGATCCGATAACCCGTTAACAGCCCGGACCAATGGGGATTTTCCACGTGTAAAATTCTCATTTGCCGGAGGAAACACGTGTTGGCTCACCGTTGGGACAGATGTCATCACTCATTGGATAGGAGGCGCCTATGATAGGTCGACACGTGTCATGGCCCAACAGTGGCCCATTCCGGTGAAAAAGGCCGGCCCAGTAAAAATTAGCAGGCCGGCCCATGTAAGGCCTACTCGTGTCAAGTCCATTTAAGCCCACGGCCCATATAAGATATGCCAATTCGACCCGTCAACGGCCCTTTAACGATTTGACACCATTGCAGCACATCGTCAGTTCGAGCCCGTTAACAGCCCGCTATATATTTGGGCTCAATATCGGCCTGATGTGGTTTTGGCCTGTTAACGTCCCATTCAAGGGATGGGCCAATTTTCAGGAAGTATGTCGGTGCACAAAAGGAGGGGTCCTATTTTGTACCCCTTTACCTGTGCGCTGGCAGTTAGAGTCGCGCCTGCGGCCAAACCTAGCGCGGCAGAGGCAGGAAGCAAAGCCGCAAGACAACCAGAGCAACGCCAAGCCAGAAACACGAAGAGCAGAAGGGCGAGGTGAACTCCCCCGGCAAGGCCCTTGCCGGGGCGACCTCCATAGCCCCGGCAAGAACCTTGCTAGGGTAACTTGCCCAACACCAGCAGAGTCGCCCCCCTTGAGCCCAAGAGTTCCAACACCATCAACCACTTTGGAACCGAGGCTCGGGAGGCACCTCCATTGTGGCATGCAAATTAGTTTGGACACCAGAAGCACACAAGACTAGATGATGACCAGAAGACGATGATCCTCGGCAAGATCCTTTCCAAGGATACCCACGAGACCCCCGGCAAGACCATTGCCGGGGACGACCACGATGCCGTGGCAAGACCCTTGTTGGGGCCTCGGCAAGACTCTTGCCGAAAACATCCATGCGGCTGCAGCCAGACCCGCATCTCCCAAGACTCCACCGTCGTTCCCATGCAGCTGCCAGCCCACCAGCTAGGCAGGCACCTGTGTGGTGATGTGCGGCCTCTAGGTCGACTCGGCAAGCACCTACGTGGTGGCATGGAGATCTTCGTGAAGACTCTGCCACCGCACCAACTCAGCAGTCAGCCTGCGTGGCGCTACACGCCTCGTCAGTTCGGACGCGCGTTGAAGCTAGGCGAAGCGGCGACATCTGGGACGAGCTTCCTTGCCGTCCCCGATAAAGCAAGAAGGGCATGTCGGCAGCACATTAAATGCGTTTGTCCTACGGTGCCAAGAGATAGACTCGACTATTGTATAGCTTTCCACCTCCCGTGTGCCACTATGGAAGCCCCTTTTACTATAAAAGGAGGCCCGCGGCGTACTGAGAGAGGATTCGGATTTTTGGACCATGCACGCCTTGTAACTAGTCCAAGAACACTAGCTAAACAGGAACCAGTAGGAGTAGGGTATTACGCATCACTTGTCGGAGTAATGGGCCACGGGTAGGCCGACCCGAGCCCTATAAGCTTTCAAGACACCGGGGCGGGCTGCACCCTCAAGACCCCAGGACAAAGAGCCGCCTTCTGAGGAGTCAACGGCAAGACGGCTGACTGCCCGCTCACGGCCGAGTCCCAGGTCCGGCTTCAGGATAAGCCGACTCCTGATTGGCGACTTCTAGAGAAGCCGGCTTCGGGGAGTCGGCCCGCGACTCCAACAAACCCCATGACCTCATTGAAGGGGACGGGGCAGGGGCGTGGCTATAGTGAAGCCCACTCCCGCCCCTTACCAAGGGCAGGCATGGCCACAGAATGTCGTACCCGGGAAGATCGCCGTGCAGCGTGGCACTGTTGCCCTGCCGGCCCTGACATCAGCACCACAGGACCGAATCCTGTTGTCGGCGTTCTGGGAACGGGGGTCCCCAGACTTGCCTGCCTGCGGCCTGCGGTGTGGCTCAAAAGGGGGCCCCAGCACAGCCCGTCTTCACCAACACAAACCCAAGACCCTCGCGAGGGGCCAAGCCTCGTGGGGCGGACGACGTGGAGCTTCCTCAGGCACGGCCTCGTCAGGCTGGCTCACGAGGAGGTGGAGAGATCAAGGCGGGGTACCTCGTGAGGTGCCCGTGACGCAAGCCATGACGACTTAGGGCGCCAGGCGGGTGCCAGCCGCGCAGCGTCCTCCTTTCGTCTTTAGTGCAAAGGGAGCAAGCGCAGCCACGGAGTACCGAGGCATCAGGCAAAGGTTGCCATTTCGGTGCAACGAGACCAAGACCAAGAGGACTATGAGATGGAGGTCACCGTGGAGCCCAAGACGGCGTCATCACCAGAGCTTTGCGCAGGAGAAGACTACTTTTGTCAGGATAGTTGATACTTGTTGTCCCCCTTCAAATTAGCCCACCATTGTTGGCTCCCTTCCCGCTCGATATTTGGGAAGAGGACCAGGGCCTCTATAAATAGGACCAGCCACCCACATAGCAGGGGGTTCGGTCGGTTAGAGAGAGAGAGAAAGAGAAAGGCGACTGAACTCCTCCCAACAGTTCATCGCCCCGGCCAAGAACAGACCCCTCACGAGGCTGTTCTTCCTTGTATTGTTCATCATCATCCGCCCAAGAGGCAATCCACCACACCACACAATGGAGTAGGGTATTACACCACATCGGTGGCCCAAACCAGTATAAACCCTGTGTCTCTTGTGCTGTTCTTCCCATAGTTTAGATCCTAGCGTGACGGAGGGGTGCAGGTAGGTAGGAGGCGAAATCTTAGTGCGCACCCCAGTGTTCGAACCTCAAGGGTCTGCCAGAACCCGAAATCCGACATTTGGCGCGCCAGGTAGGGGTGCGCGGAGTCCACCTTCTACTGCTTCGTGCCCCGTCGCATCATCGTCGCCATGTCCGGCGCCCAGGCGGGCAACCCAGATCCATGGGAGGCGTGGCCCGCCCGTGCAGAGCCACTCGCCTCAGGGGACCCCGTGCCCCAGACAGCTCGCGGTCCGCAGGGCACTGCGGGCCGCGGGTGACGTGGACAGGCTTCGACAGCTCTCACACCGCGGCAGGCGCAGTCGGCAGCAAGGGCCTCCAATCACGCCGCGACCACGACGCCGTACACTCGCAGGAAGCAGGCGAACTCGAGGGCTGCGCTCACGGTGGCCCAAGAGCTGCTGCAGTGCAGACTGCTGGAGGGCGGCCACGACGTGCTGCTGGAGCGAGTGGCAGAGCTCCTGGGCTTCGCCGCCTCGGGGGCTCACCCCTTCTCCACCCAGCTCCCATCTCAAGACCAGGGCGGCCCGCGCGGGGGCTCCGCGCGCGCCCGCGGGCTCCAAGGCTACTCCGACACCGGCGAAGCTGTCAGCGCCGGACCGGCAGCGGCGCTGCCCCCGCCCCCGGTCCACGAAGAAGAAGGACTCAACGCGACCGCGGCCCCAGTGGGCGGCCGCGCTGCCACCCAACGGTGGGCGCGTCAGGCAGGACCGCGTGGCATGCGGGGCATTACGGCGTGGCATTCGGGATGACAGCGCCGGAGGAATACGTGCCCCTCATGATGGACCAAGGACACCCTCACGAGAACGGACAAGGCTCGCTCTTCAGCCTAAGCTGGGGGGACGAGGCACTAGAAGCTGAGCCTTTCCAGGAGCCCCAGGACGGTCCCACTGGCCACGCTGGAGGCAACGATTATCGGGTACCGCTAATTCTTCAGGAGCAGGTATACGCTAACCATGGATCACAGGAGGTGTAGATCGCCGCAGCGAGCAGCTGCCCCGCTCCCACAGTCGCCTACCCCTCGGGAGGAGGGTGCAGGGGACTGCAGGAGAGGGGCCGAGATCCGACATCACCACCGCGCTGTTCAGAGCAAGGTGTTCTCAGGAGGTAGGCCCTCTGCTAGGGAGGTGCCTCAGGGCCTGCCCCTGGCGGAGTACCCGTGGTCGTCGGGGGAACCACTGGCGACCGCTCTACCCCATCGGGCGGCGTCCTGGTTTCCGGTCATTGCTGATGGCACTAGAGTGTGGTGCAAGGCGGGCCCCTCATCTAGCGATATGAAGCAAGGCCAGTTCCTGTGAAGAAGGCCCAGTGCCTGTGAAGCTCGCCGCCCCGTGACACTCTCACATAATAATGAGTGGGGCTGTACATGCCCCGGAGTCTCAGGGGTGCCGGCCTCAAGCCCTGGGGCTCCCTCCCACACCCAGTGGTAGCACTTAGCTCCGCGCTGGTGAGAAGACGTCCAAGACTAGACTAGGTGCCGGATGCGGCCTTTTGTTTGCTTTCATTGCTCTTCCCTTTGGTTGTCGCTTTCCCCCGCTGGTTTCAAGTTGGATTCGAATTTGAGATTTGCGTTTGTTCGGGGAAGGGGTGCTTAGTCTCGTTCGAGCAATTTCTCACGTTTCGGTTACCACTTCACCTCAGCTGCCTCCCCTCGTGAGCCCCTCGCGAGCCGGGTCAGGCCTAGCTTGCGCGCAGCCCAGACTGCCGCCACTACGTCCTCTCAGGAGGGCATTTTACTGCAGATCCTATGGATTCAATCAGGAAACACTCAGGGCACCACAGCCTCCTGCGGGCCGCCCCAGGGCCAGCACGGGACAAAGGTAAACCAGCCGACCAGCGCGTCGCTTAGGCCAACCACTTGGCGCGGGCGCATGGGCAATGTAGCTTCTACTGACACGATAAACGCAAGTTTTACATGAGGGGCTCCCCCTCCAAAATGCTGTCACAGCTATCAGGCCAAAACCTGAGTTCTATTCATGCAGGGTAGGGAAGCAGGAACGATGCACAATCAGTCGGACGAATCCCCCAATGCGTCCTCAGGAGCACCACCAAAGCCGTTGCTGGTGTCGTTGAACTCGCCATCGCTGTTCACGTTGCCGCCAACGGCGTCAGAGCCGGCCATCACACCGCCCTCTTCAGCCGCCACGATCACGTCGTCGTCGTCCGTGGCGAAGGCCCTGATAAGAGCGTCCACATTGTCTTCCACCCAGTGCGACAGCTCGCCTTGGACGGCCTGGGGGACTGGGGCGATGACGGCGTCAAAATCAAAATGGGGATCCATGTTCCGGAGGTGACTGAAGACGCGGGAAAAGGCGCGCCTGAGCAGGGTGCGGCTCCTCTCCTCCACCAACCTGTCAGCCCTGATCGACCGCGCCTCCAGCTGCGTCACCACATCAGTGAAGAACTGAAGATTGCCCGCGTAGTTGACTGCGTGCGGCTCGCTGACGGCCTCCTCGCAGATATTGCCCAAGGCCGCGTTGGCTCTCTCCCAGAGAGTGGTGAGCATGGGGCCGTGCTCATGCTCCAAGATCCGCCGCTGACGTATCTCGTCCGCATTCTGGCGCACGACGGCCTCAGCCTCCTCCACCCGCTGGCGAAGAAGGAGCACCTCAGCCTGGGAGGTGGTTAACTTACCTCGCGCCACCTCAAGGGCGGCCCGGGAAGCATCGGCCCGCCGCACCGCCTCCTCCAGCTTGGGCCCTTCCGCCTCCCTGCACGGCCAAGTCCAGGCGCGCCTTGCGCCCGGGGGCTACTGTCGGCGTTCTGGGAACGGGGGTCCCCAGACTTGCCTGCCCGCGGCCTGCGGCGTGGCTCAAAAGGGGGCCCCAGCACGGCCCGTCTTCACCAACACAAACCCAAGACCCTCGCGAGGGGCCAAGCCTCGCGGGGCAGACGACGCAGAGCTTCCTCAGGCACGGCCTCGTCAGGCTGGCTCACGAGGAGGTGGAGAGATCAAGGCGGGGTACCTCGTGAGGTGCCCGTGACGCAAGCCATGACGACTCAGGGCGCCAGGCGGGTGCCAGCCGCGCAGCATCCTCCTTTCCTCTTTAGTGCAAAGGGAGCAAGCGCAGCCGCGGAGTACCAAGGCATCAAGCAAAGGTTGCCATTTCGGTGCAACGAGACCAAGACCAGGAGGACTACGAGACAGAGGTCACCGTGGAGCCCAAGACGGTGTCATCACCAGAGCTATGCGCAGGCGAAGACTACTTTTGTTAGGATAGCTGATACTTGTTGTCCCCCTTCAAATTAGCCCGCCATTGTTGGCTCCCTTCCCGCTTGATATTTGGGAAGAGGACCAGGGCCTCTATAAATAGGACCAGCCACCCACATAGCAGGGGATTCGGTCGGTTAGAGAGAGAGAGAAAGAGAAAGGCGACTGAACTCCTCCCAGCAGTTCATCGCCCTGGCCAAGAACAGACCCTCACGAGGCTGTTCTTCCTTGTATTGTTCATCATCATCAGCCCAAGAGGCAATCCAGCACACCACACACTGGAGTAGGGTATTACACCACAACGGTGGCCCAAAACCCGACACCTGCACCCACGACAGCTTGTCTGTACGGCCCGGAGGCAGCAGGTCCCACCAGTCAGTGAGACCCTAGGAGACGGCGAGAGGACCGCCAGTCGGATCCGTCAGGAATCGGCCTCGGGGAGTCGGCCGAGACCTCCCCTGGGCCCCAGGCACCATTAATCAAGATGTGATGGGGAGTGGCAATAGTGATCGCCCGCCAGGCGTCGGGACTGTTGCCACGACCCCATGACCAAGCCCGCGTCATCAGAAGCACGGCTACAGTAATCAGCAACCGGCAAGATCCGCCCGCGGTGGACTCGGCCTGTCGGCTCCGTACCAGACCAGTCGGCGGGGCCCACCAGTCAAAGGGCCCCAACAGTCGGCGGAGAAGTCGGAGGCCAGAGGCACTGATGGCTGGGCCCGCGCCCCGTCGGATTACCATTGTACCCTTAGGGGGTAGGCCTATATAAACCCCCCAGGGCACCCATGAAAAGGGTTGGAACCCAGTAGCTCTAGACCATATTAGATAGAAGGAGAGAGCTAGCCTTGCCCTCTCCTACCTCTAAGAAACAGCTCAAGGAGCAACCGTGTAAACACTTGGCCAGAGTGATCATGCGGAGACCCGCAGAGCAGCAGTAGGGGTATTATCTCCCCGGAGAGCCCTGAAGCTGGGTAAGATTCGCCGGCGTGCATGTCTTCGCCTCATCCCGTTTCCAGGAACCGGCGATGTTCTACTCGCCCCCACCATGATAAGCCATCCTTTGGCATATGTCGCACCAAACCCCCGACATTTGGCGCCCACCGTGGGGCCTGGTGCACCGCCGTCCGGAGATCTGTTCTGGACGGGAACCCTTTTCCTCCCTGGCGAGTGCAGCCAGCCAGGCACGCTAGACGAAGTTTGCATCGATGCGCTACGCGGTGTTGAGATCGCCTGCGCATCCAGCTCCTTGGTCGAACTTGTCGGCGAGGTCCGTCTCTCCGACGAACCTGTGTCTGACGAAGGCACGGGTGGCCCTGAGAACCTCCTCGCGGGCCTCCTCGATCAACTCCACGTTCCCGGCGAGCCCGCTGTGGACTTGGAGTCCGTAGGCTCCACCGACCCTATGCTGGTCGACTCCGACACCGCATCGCTTGACGCGTTCCCCACCAATGTGGTGGTCTATGACGAACCTCTCCCTCGTGCGGAGAGCAACGGAAGCACTGTCCCCGAGGTGCTAGTCATCAGCCATGACGAGTCCCTCGGCGGAGGAGCGCACGAATCGCTCGGCGCGGCGCTACAAGACCTAACTGCGCCCATTCCGGAAGACGCTGACGCAGAGATGTTAGAAGCGCGCCGCCTTCAGCTCGTTGAAGGCGCGAAGAAGTTGGCCAGCATGAGACACTTGTCAGAAGCTTACCAGCGGGAGATGGATCGCGCTGTTGGCGGCTCGCTGGCCCCGGCAGGGCCCGGCCGCCTTGGCACGGTCCAGCAACGCGGCATAGCCGTCGCCAACCTGTTTGGGGCTAGCCGCCCCGTGTACGCTACACCACCGGAGAACATATGAGCCGCCCAGGCAGCGGTGGATGAGCTGGACAATTTCGAGGGCGAAGAACGCCGCCTCATGATGGAGCGAGTCCAGCGGCTCCTCGACGCGGCCGCCGCGCAGAACGAGGCCGGCTGCCGCACGGAGGCGCCGCAGCGGCCAAACGACGACCCGCACCGAGATCAAGGCGCGACGTCTCGGACACCGACTAGCGGCGCCCGAGGAAGAAGGGACAAGGATCCGGCTGTCAGCCGCAGTCGGACTCGCATTACCATAGAGCGCGACCGAGACGGCCGCCCGAGAGCAGTGGAACAACGGGACGACTGTCCGCCTCCCCCTCCCTGTAAGGAGAGGCGAGTCTCCCCGCCGCCTGTTGACCATCCGGCTCTCGGTGACCGCTTTGGCCGCCGAGAGGGAGTTGGAGAGAATGACGCCCGCCACCGGATCGACCGACTTCACCGGTCCCTGGCGCTGGAAGAAGAAGACGAGCTGGGTCCGCCTTGTTTCGGGCCCCGCATTCGGGACGAGCCCTTTCCCAGAGGGTTCACGCTCCCAAGAGACACACCCAAGTACACCGGCTCCGTGAAGCCGGAAGACTGGCTGGTCGACAACTCCACGACTGTCAGCATAGCAAACGGCAACAAACGTGTTGCTATAAAATACATTTCGCTCATGCTTCAGGGCACAGCCCGGACATGGCTGAACAGCCTGAGGCCCCGCAGCATCAATAACTGGGTTGACTTCACCGAAGCATTCGTCCGCAACTTCACCAGCATGTACAAGCGTGCCCCCAAGCCTCGACAGCTCTCCTTGTGCGTGCAAGGTCCTGACGAGCCGACTCGCGACTACCTCACGCGTTGGGCTGAGCTCCGGAACTCCTGCGAGGGCGTGCACGAGGTGCAGGCCATCGAGTACTTCACAGCCGGGTGCCGAGAAGGCACCCTCCTCAAGCACAAGCTCCTCTGCGACGAGCCAGAAACCCTCGACGAGCTGCTGATCATAGCGGACAAGTATGCCACGGCCGACTCCTCCATGAAGGCGGAAATTCAAGTCAGCATAACTGGCAAAGTGGCCCCTCAAGCTCCAAGGACTCTGGCGGGAGACGCCAGCCGGCGACAACCATAGGGCGACCACAAGCGCAAGGCCCCGCAGCCAGCTTCCAGCAGCCGGCAGGTCGCGACCGTTGAAGCCCAGCACCCGGATGGGCAGCCCCCGCTCAAGCGACAGAAAGGCGGCAAGACAAACTGGTTGCCGGCCTTCTCCTACGAGCAGACCCTGGATGGACCTTGCAAATTCCACGGCAGCACGAAGCCGTCGAATCACACCACCCGGAAGTGCCACTGGCTCACCAGGATTGCCAAGGGAGACGGCCTCCTGCCTCCCCCGCCGGCTTGGCAGCCTCCTCCGCCTCCGCCCCAGCAGCCGGCTACCAGGCTAGTCGGCGCAATGCAAGACGAATACCCTGAAGAACACGGAGCCTACATGGTGTTTACCAGTATGGCTGATGATCGGCGCAGCAGGCGGCTGCAGCGACAAGAGGTGAATGCAGTAGCATCGGAAACGCCAAAGTTCATGCACTGGTCTGAAAAGCCCATCAGCTGGAGCAGGGCTGACCACCCAGAGGTGATGCCGAGTCCGGGCTCCTATGCCTTGGTCTTGGACGCCACCTTTGCCACGGATAGACGAGCTGCGCGTTTCTCGTGAGTCCTAATAGACGGAGGCAGCAGCATCAATATCTTGTACAAGGACACCATGGAGAAGTTAGGAATCAAGCAAAGACAGCTTCAAAACAGCCGGATAGTGTTCCACGGCATTGTACCTGGGCTTTCCTGCTCGCCGATCAGGAAGATCCTGATGGACGTCCTCTTTTGGGACAAAGATCACTTCTGAAGAGAGTCTGTTTGGTTTGAGGTGGTGGACCTTGAGAGCCCATACCATGTGCTACTTGGCTGACCCGCCTTGGCCAAGTTCATGGCGGTCCCCCACTATGCTTACCTCAAGATGAAGATGCCCAGTTCCAGGGGAATTCTGACTGTGGCTGGCGACTACCGGAAGTCGTCTGCTTGCGCGTTGAGAGCAGTCGGCTGGCTGAGTCCCTGGTGATTGCGGCCGAGAAGCGGCTCCTCGAGCAAGTTGTGGCGATGGCCGGCAAGCAGCCTGAGGTATCGCCCAACCCAAAAGAGTCGGAGGCTGAGGGTTCGTTCAAGCCGGCCAAAGAGACAAAGAAGATACCCTTGGATCCGGAGCACCCAGAGAGGTACACCGTCGTAGGTGCAAACCTCGACAGCAAATAGGAAGGCGAGCTCGTCGATTTCCGCTGTGAGAATCGGGACATCTTCGCATGGTCCCCCAAAGACATGCCAGGTGTGCCGACGGAATTCGCCGAGCACAAGTTACATGTCCGATCTGATGCAAAGCCGGTCAGGCAGCCCCTGCGCCTCCTATCAGAAGAGAAGAGAAGAGTGGTTGGAGAAGAGATAGCCCGACTCCTAGCAGCCGGCTTTATTATGGAAGTTTTCTTTACGGAGTGGCTGGCAAATCCGGTCCTGGTACTAAAGAAGAACAAGCAGTGGCGAATGTGTATTGACTACACGAGCCTCAACAAGGCATGCCCCAAGGACCCATTTGCTCTACCAAGAATCGATCAGGTGATAGACTCCACAGCCGGATAAGAGTTGTTGAGTTTCTTGGATGCATACTCAGTATATCACCAGATCAAGCTGAACCCGGCTGACAGATTGAAGACCGCCTTCATCACGCCATTTGGAGCATTCTGCTACCTCACCATGACGTTCGGCTTGAGGAATGCCGGCGCCACCTTTCAGCATTGCATGCAAAAGTGTATCCTTAAGCAGCTCGGCAGGAACGCGCACGTGTACGTGGACGACGTGGTGGTGAAGACGGAAAAGCGTGGAACACTGTTGGAAGACCTCAAGGAGACCTTTGAAAACCTGCGCCGATTCCAGATCAAGCTCAATCCCGAGAAGTGTGTCTTTGGGGTACCAGCCGACCAGCTCCTTGGCTTCCTGGTCTATGAACGCGACAAAGAATGCAACCCAGTAAAAATCAAGGCCATTGAGAGAATGGAGGTACCCGGCCGACTGCTGGATGTGCAAAAGTTCACCGGCTGCTTGGCGTCCATCAGCCGATTCATCAGTCGGCTGGGCGAGAAAGCTCTCCCCTTATACCAACTCATGAAGAAGACCACTTTTTTCGAGTGGAACCACAAGGTGGACGAAGCTTTTCTCCAATTGAAGAAGATGCTAAGTACTCCACCCGTCCTGGTGGCTCCGACTCCCGAGGAACCTATGCTCCTGTACATCGCCGCCACCAGCCGGGTAGTCAGCACGGTCATTGTAGTGGAACGCAAGGAGGAAGGCAAGGCGCTACCTATCCAGAGACTGGTATATTACCTGAGCAAGGTACTGTCGACCTCCAAGCAGAACTATCCCCACTACCAGAAGATGTTCTATGGCGTACACTTTACTGCCAAGAAATTGAAGCCTTACTTTCAAGAGCATCCAATCACGGTGGTTTGCATGGCCCCGCTTGCCGAGATCATTGGCAGCCGAGATGCTTCCGGCCGAGTGGCCAAGTGGGCCATAGAGCTGGCTCCCTACACCATCTACTACCAGCCCCGCACCGCCATCAAGTCATAAGCACTGGCCGACTTTCTCGTCGACTGGGCTGAGACCCAGTACCTGCCTCCAGCGCCCGACTCCACCCATTGGCGGATGCATTTCGACGGCTCCAAGATGCGCACCAGCTTGGGAGCCAGCGTCGTCCTCACTTTCCCTAAAGGCGACAAGCTCAAATATGCACTGAAAATCCATTTTGCCGCCTCCAACAACGTCGCCGAGTATGAGGCACTCATTCACGGGCTCCGGCTTGCCAAAGAACTAGGCATCCGCCGGATCTTGTGTTATGGCAACTCGGACTTAGTGGTCCAGCAGTCATCTGGCGAGTAGGACGCGAAAGATGCAAACATGGCGAGTTACCATTTCCTCGTGCAACAACTCAGTGGGTATTTCGAGGGGTGCGAGTTTCTCCATGTGCCAAGAAACGACAACGACCAAGTAGATGCCTTGGCACGAATCGGCTCTACCCGCCAAGCAATACCATCTGGCGTCGCCCTTCAACGTCTCCTCAAGCCGTCCGTCAAGCCTTCACCAGAATCAGACTCCATCTTCGTACCGGCTCCTCCCGAAGACGTCGGATCCGACTCCAGAGCCCCGACAGGTGGCACGAGGATCTCGGCAGATGACTCCGGAGCCGCCACAGTCGAGGCCAGCCCAGGGACTGCGGAACCCGGCCCGGGGACTGCGGTGGAAGACTCGAAGACTCCAGAACTCAACCCAGGGGCCGCCCCAATCGGCCTGAGGACCTCATTAACCCAGCAAGCAGTTGTTGACTCCAACCCGCCGCCCCCGAGCCCAGTCGCCTTCGTCCATGTCGCAGTTCTGGTAGTCGAAGAAATAGCGGCACCCTCATGGGCCCAGCCCATCCTCAAATTCCTGGTGAACAAAGAGCTACCAACTGATGATACCTCAGCTCGGCAAGTACAACGCCGGGCGGCAGCCTATACCATAGTTAACAGAGAGCTGGTCAGATGCAGCGTCACTAGTGTCTACCAGCGCTGTGTAGAGCCAGAGAAAAGCCAGACAATTCTCAAAGACATCCATCAAGGCGAATGCGGCCACTATGCGGCTTCAAGAGCACTCGTCGCCAAAGCCTTTCGGCACGGTTTCTTCTGGCCGACTGCCTTGGAGGAGGCCAAGGAGTTGGTCCAAAAATGCAAAGGATGCCAAAAGTTCAGCTCCAAGCCGCACCAGCCGGCTTCTGCACTCAAGACCATCCCCATTGCCTGGCCTTTCGCAGTTTGGGGTCTAGACATGGTGGGACCATTCAAGACGGCACGAGGTGGTTTAACTCACCTACTTGTCGCAGTGGACAAGTTCACCAAGTGGATAGAAGCGAAGCCAATTCAGAAACTGAACGGTTCGACTGCCGTGACTTTCATCACCGATATCACAATTCGATACGGCATACCACACAACATCATCACCAACAACGGCATAAATTTTGCCAAAGGCGCCTTGGCCCGTTTCTGCGCAACACAGGGCATCCGACTGGACCTAGCGTCCGTCGCCCATCCGCAGTCAAACAGCCAAGTGGAGCGAGCAAACGGCCTCATCCTGTCCGGCATCAAGCCTCGTCTAATCGAGCCTCTAGAGCGCTCGGCTGGCTGCTGGCTCGACGAGCTGCCGTCCTCTGGAATCTGCGCACGACTACAAACAAGTCAACCGGCTTCACGCCCATCTTCCTCGTCTACGGTGCCGAAGCCATCATCCCAACGGACATAGAGTTCGACTCCCGACGAGTCACCATGTACACCGAGGAAGAAGCAGAAGAAGCACGACAAGACGACGTCGATCTGCTAAAAGAGGGCTGGCTGTTGGCACTCAGCCGGTCCAGCATCTACCAGCAGAGCCTGCGTCGATACCACAACAGGAAGGTCAGGCCAAGATCTTTCCAAGAAGGCGACCTTGTGCTCCGGCTGATCCAGTGAACAGCCGGCCAGCACAAGCTGTCGGCACCTTGGGAAGGCCCTTTCATCATCAGCAAAGTAGTGGGAAACGATTCCTACTACCCGATTAACGCTCAGAAGCCCCGAGCACGCAAGAGGGACGACTCCGGCAAGGAGACAGAGCGGCCATGGAATGCAAATCTCCTCCGAAGATTTTACAGTTGATGTAGTATGTACCACGCTACCTTTTGTATTAAAGTACCGAGACTTCGGGGCCCCCGAGATGAGCTCGGGGACTGCCCTCTTTTGTCTGTATGATAAAAATTATGCCTACAAGTATGTTACTCTTTGTCATGCCGCTTGGCACCGGGCTCGACAAGTCGGCCCGGGGACTTGCCGCCTTGCACTATGAAATGCTTCCTGCAGCCGGGCAAGTAGTGTGTAACACCTAAACCGTCTTCTGTCAGAAGTTGCAGCTCGCAGAGCGACTGTACGGTGGGCAGAGGTAAGCTAGAATGGGCGTTCGCATGAAAAATGGTTAAGGACGCAAAGCATAAAACATAGCTCAAGACGGTTTCCATCCTTTTTGTTAGGTTTCGTAGTAATTTCAAAAAATTTCCTACGCTCACGCAAGATCATGTGATGCATAGCAACGAGAGGGGAGAGTGTTGTCTACGTACCCACGCAGACCGACTGCGGAAGCTTTGACGCAACATAGAGGAAGTAGTCGTACGTCTTCCCGATCCAACCGATCAAGCACCGAAACTACGGCACCTCCGAGTTCGAGCACACGTTCAGCTCGATGACGATCCCCGGACTCTGATCCAGCAAAGTGTCGGGGAGGAGTTCCGTCAGCACGACGGCGTGGTGACGATCTTGATGTACTACAGCAGCAGGGCTTCGCCTAAACTCCGCTACAGTATTATCGAGGAATATGGTGGCTGGGGGCACCGCACACGGCTAAGGAATAGATCACGTGGATCAACTTGTGTGTTTCTGTGGTGCCTCTGCCTCAGTATATAAAGGACTAGAGGGGGGAGGCTGGCCGGCCAAGCTTGGCGCGCCAGGAGAGTCCTACTCCCTCTGGGAGTAGGATTCCCCCCCCCCCAATCCTAGTTGGAATAGGATTCGCGAAGGGGGAAAAGAGAGAGGGGGGGGGTCGGCCACCTCTCCTTGTCCTAATAGGACTAGGGGAGGGAGGGTGGTGCGCAGCCCATCTAGGGCAGCCCCTTCTCTTTTCCACTAAGGCCCACTAAGGCCCATATAGCTCCCCGGGGGGTTCCGGTAACCTCCCGGTACTCCGGTAAAATCCCGATTTTACCCGGAACACTTCCGATATCCAAACATAGGCTTCCAATATATCAATCTTTATGTCTCGACCATTTCGAGACTCCTCGTCATGTCCGTGATCACATCCCGGACTCCGAACAACCTTCGGTACATCAAAATGCATAAACTCATAATATAACTGTCATCGTAACCTTAAGCGTGCGGACCCTACGGGTTCGAGAACAATGTAGACATGACCGAGACACATCTCCGGTCAATAACCAATAGCGGGACCTGGATGCCCATATTGGCTCCTACATATTCTACGAAGATCTTTATTGGTCAGACCGCATAACAACATACGTTGTTCCCTTTGTCATCGGTATGTTACTTGCCCGAGATTCGATCATCGGTATTCCTATACCTAGTTCAATCTCGTTACCAGCAAGTCTCTTTACTCGTTCTATAATACATCATCCCGCAACTAACTCATTTAGTTGCAATGCTTGCAAGGCTTAAGTGATGTGCATTACCGAGAGGGCCCAGAGATACCTCTCCGACAATCGGAGTGACAAATCCCAATCTCGAAATACGCCAACCCAACATCTACCTTTGGAGACACCTGTAATGCTCCTTTATAATCACCCAGTTATGTTGTGACGTTTGGTAGCACCCAAAGTGTTTCTCCGGCAAACGGGAGTTGCATAATCTCATAGTCATAGGAACATGTATAAGTCATGAAGAAAGCAATAGCAACATACTAAATGATCGGGTGCTAAGCTAATGGAATGGGTCATGTCAATCAGATCATTCAACTAATGATGTGACCTCGTTAATCAAATAACAACACTTTGTTCATGGTTAGGAAACATAACCATCTTTGATTAACGAGCTAGTCAAGTAGAGGCATACTAGTGACACTAAGTTTGTCTATGTATTCACACATGTATTATGTTTCCGGTTAATACAATTCTAGCATGAATAATAAACATTTATCATGATATAAGGAAATAAATAATAACTTTATTATTGCCTCTAGGGCATATTTCCTTCAGTCTCCCACTTGCACTAGAGTCAATAATCTAGTTCACATCGCTATGTGATTTAACAGCAATAGTTTGTATCACCATGTGATTAACACCCATAGTTCACATCGATATGTGATCAACACCCAAAGGGTTTACTAGAGTCAGTAATCTAGTTCACATTGCTATGTGATTAACACCCAAAGAGTACTAAGGTGTGATCATGTTTTGCTTGTGAGATAATTTTAGTCAACGGGTCTGTCACATTCAGATTCGTAAGTATTTTGCGAATTTCTATGTCAACAATGCTCTGCACGGAGCTACTCTAGCTTATTGCTCCCACTTTCAATATGTATCTAGATCGAGACTTAGAGTCATCCAGATCTATGTCAAAACTTGCATCGACATAACTTTTTACGACGAACCTTTTTGTCACCTCCATAATTGAGAAATATTCCTTATTCCACTAAGGATAATTTTGACCGCTGTCCAGTGATCTACTCTTAGATCACTATTGTACTCCTTTGCTGAACACAGTGTAGGGTATACAATAGATCTGGTACACAGCATGGCATACTTTATAGAACCTATCACTGAGGCATAGGGAATGACTTTCATTCTCTTTTTATCTTCTGCCGTGGTCGGGCTTTGAGTTTTACTCAACTTCACACCTTGTAACACAGGCAAGAAACTTTTTTGTTTGACTGTTCCATTTTGAACTACTTCAAAATCTTGTCAAGGTATGTACTCATTGAAAAATTTATCAAGCGTCTTGATCTATCTCTATAGATCTTGATACTCAATATGCAAGCAGCTTTACCGAGGTCTTTCTTTAAAAAACTCCTTTCAAACACTCCTTCATGCTTTGCAGAATAATTCTACATTATTTCCGATCAACAATATGTCATACACATATACTTATCAGAAATGATGTAGTGCTCCCACTCACTTTCTTGTAAATACAGGCTTCACCGCAAGTCTGTATAAAACTATATGCTTTGATCAACTTATCAAAGCGTATATTCCAACTCCGAGATTCTTGCACCAGTCCATAGATGGATCGCTGGAGCTTGCTTATTTAGTTAACACCTTTAGGATCGACAAAACCTTCTAGTTGCATCGTATACAACTCTTCTTTAGTAAATCCATTAAGGAATGCAGTTTTGTTTATCCATTTGCCAGATTTCATAAAATGCGGCAATTGCTAACATGATTCAGACAGACTTAAGCATAGATACGAGTGAGAAAATCTCATCGTAGTCAACAGCTTGAACTTGTCGAAAACCTTTTGCGACAATTCTAGCTTTGTAGATAGTAACACTACTATCAGCGTTCGTCTTCCTCTTGAAGATCCATTTATTTTCTATGGCTTGCCGATCATCGGGCAAATCCATCAAAGTCCATACTTTGTTCTCATACATGGATCATATCTCAGATTTCATGGCCTCAAACCATTTCGCGGAATTTGGGCTCATCATCGCTTCCTCATAGTTCGCAAGTTCATCATGGTCTAGTAACATGACTTCCAGAACAGGATTACCATACCACTCTGGTGCGGATCTCACTCTGGTTTACCTACGAGATTCGGTAGTAACTTGATTTGAAGTTACATGATCATCATCATTAGCTTTCTCACTAATTGGTGTAGTAGCCACAAGAACAGATTTCTGTGATGAACTACTTTCCAATAAGGGAGAAGGTACAATTACCTTATCAAGTTCTACTTTCCTCCCACTCACTTCTTTCGAGAGAAACTCCATCTCTAGAAAAACTCCGAATTTAGCAACAAAAGTCTTGCCTTCGGATTTGTGATAGAAGGTGTACCCAACAGTCTCCTTTGGGTATCCTGTGAAGACATATTTCTCCGATTTGGGTTTGAGCTTATCAGGATGAAACTTTTTCATATAAGCATCACAATCCCAAACTTTAAGAAACGACAACTTTGGTTTCTTGCCAAACCACAGTTTAGATTGTGTCGTCTCAACGGACTTAGATGGTGCCCTTTTAAACGTGAATGCAGCTGTCTTTAATGCATAACCCCAAAACGATAGTGGTAGATCGAAAAGAGACATCATAGATCGCACCATATCTAATAAAGTACGGTTATGACATTCGGACACACCATTATGTTGTGGTGTTCCAAGTGGCATGAGTTTGTGAAACTATTCCACATTGTTTTAATTGAAGACCAAACTCGTAACTCAAATATTTTACTTCTGCGATCATATCGTAGAAACTTTCATTTTTGTTACGATGATTCTCCACTTCACTCTGAAATTCTTTGAACTTTTCAAATGTTTCAGACCTTTGTTTCATCAAGTAGATATACTCATATCTGCTCAAATCATCTGTGAAGATCAGAAAATAATGATACCTATCGCGAGCCTCAATATTCATCGAACCACATACATCAGTACGTATGATTTCCAAAAAATCTGTTGCTCGCTCCATTGTTCCGAAGAACAGAGTCTTAGTCATCTTGCCCATGAGGCATGGTTCACAAGCATCAACTGATTCATAATCAAGTGATTCCAAAAGTCCATCAGCATGGAGTTTCTTCATGCGCTTTACACCAATATGACCTAAATGGTAGTGCCACAAATAAGTTGCTCTATCATTATTAACTTTGCATCTTTTGGTTTCAACATTATGATTATGTGTATCACTACGATCGAGATCCAACGAACTATTTTCATTGGGTGTGTAACCATATAAGGTTTTATTCATGTAAACAGAATAACAATTAATTCTTTTACTTAAATGAATAACCGTATTACAATAAACATGATCAAATCATATTCATGCTCAACGCAAATCACCAAATAACACTTATTCAGGTTCAACACTAATCCCGAAAGTATAGGGAGTGTGCGGTGATGATCATATCAATCTTGGAACCACTTCCAACACACATCGTCACTTCACCCTTAACTAGTCTCTGTTTATTCTGCAACTCCCGTTTCGAGTTACTAATCTTAGCATTTGAACTAGTATCAAATACTGAGGGGTTGCTATAAACACTAGTAAAGTACACATCAATAACATGTATATCAAATATACTTATGTTCACTTTGCCATCCTTCTTATCTGCCAATCACTTGGGGTAGTTCCGCTTCCAGTGACCAGTCCCTTTGCAGTAGAAACACATAGTCTCAGGCTTAGGACCAGACTTGGGCTTCTTCACTTGAGCAGCAACTTGCTTGCCGTTCTTCTTGAAGTTCCCCTTCTTCCCTTTGTCCTTTTTTTGAAACTAGTGGTCTTGTTAACCATCAACACTTGATGTTTTTCTTGATTTCTACCTTCGTTGATTTCAGCATCACGAAGAGCTTGGGAGTTGTTTCCGTTATCCCTTGCATATTATAGTTCATCACGAAGTTCTACTAACTTGGTGATGGCGACTAGAGAATTCTGTCAATCACTATCTTATCTGGAAGATTAACTCCCACTTGATTCAAGCGATTGTAGTACCCAGAAAATCTGAGCACATGCTCACTAGTTGAGCGATTCTCCTCCATCTTTTAGCTATAGAACTTGTTGGAGACTTCATATCTCTCAACTCGGGTATTTGCTTGAAATATTAACTTCAACTCCTGGAACATCTCATATGCTCCATGACGTTCAAAACGTCTTTGAAGTCCCGATTCTAAGCCATTAAGCATGGTGCACTAAACTATCAAGTAGTCATCATATTGAGCTAGCCAAACGTTCATAACGTCTGCATCTACTCCTGCAATAGGTCCGTCACCTAGCGGTGCATCAAGGACATAATTCTTCTATGCAGCAATGAGGATAAACCTCAGATCACGGATCCAATCCGCATCTTTGCTACTAACATCTTTCAACACAATTTTCTCTAGGAACATATCAAAATAAACACAGGGAAGCAACAACACGAGCTATTGATCTACAACATAATTTGCAAAATACTACCAGGACTAAGTTCATGATAAATTTAAGTTCAATTAATCATATTACTTAAGAACTCCCACTTAGATAGACATCCCTCTAATCCTCTAAGTGATTACGTGATCCAAATCAACTAAACCATGTCCGATCATCACGTGAGATGGAGTAGTTCCATTGGTGAACATCACTATGTTGATCATATCTACTATATGATTCACGCTCGACCTTTCGGTCTCCGTGTTCCGAGGCCATATCTGTATATGCTTGGCTCGTCAAGTATAACCTGAGTATTCCGCGTGTGCAACTGTTTTGCATCCGTTGTATTTGAACGTAGAGCCTATCACACCCGATCATCACGTGGTGTCTCAGCACGAAGAACTTTCGCAACGGTGCATACTCAGGGAGAACACTTCTTGATAATTAGTGAGAGATCATCTTAAAATGCTACCGTCAAACTAAGCAAAATAAGATGTATAAAAGGATAAACATCACATGCAATCAATATAAGTGATATGATATGGCCATCATCCTCTTGTGCTTGTGATCTCCATCTCCGAAGCACCGTCGTGATCACCATCGTCACCGGCGTGACACCTTGATCTCCATCGTAGCATCATTGTCGTCTCGCCAAGTTTATGCTTCTACGACTATCGCTACCGCTTAGTGATAAAAGTAAAGCATTACATCGCGATTGCATTGCATACAATAAAACGACAACCATATGGCTCCTACCAGTTGCCGATAAGTCGGTTACAAAACATGATCATCTCATACAATAAAATTCAGCATCATGCCTTGACCATATCACATCACAACATGCCCTGCAAAAACAAGTTAGACGTCCTCTACTTTGTTGTTGCAAGTTTTACGTGGCTTCTACGGGCTTAAGCAAGAACCAATCTCACCTACGCATCAAAACCACAATGATAGTTTGTCAAATAGACTCTGTTTTAACCTTCGCAAGGACCGGGCGTAGCCACACTTGGTTCAACTAAAGTTGGAGAGACTGTCGCCCGCAAGCCACCTATGTGCAAAGCACGTCGGGGGAACCGGTCTCGCGTAAGCGTACGCGTAATGTTGGTCCGGGTCGTCTCGTCCAACAATGCCGCCGAACCAAAGTATGACATGCTGGTAGGCAGTATGACTTATATCGCCCACAACTCACTTGTGTTCTACTCGTGCATATAACATCAACATAAATAACCTAGGCTCGGATGCCACTGTTGGGTTTCGTAGTAATTTCAAAAAAAATCCTACGCTCACGCAAGATCATGTGATGCATAGCAACGAGAGGGGAGAGTGCTGTCTACGTACCCACGCAGACCGACTGCGGAAGCGTTGAAGCAACATAGAGGAAGTAGTCGTACGTCTTCCCGATCCGACCGATCAAGCAACGAAACTACGGCACCTCCGAGTTCGAGCACATGTTCAGCTCGATGACGATCCCCGGACTCCGATCCAGCAAAGTGTCAGGGAAGAGTTCCGTCAGCACGACGGCGTGGTGACGATCTTGATGTACTACAGCAGCAGGGCTTCGCCTAAACTCCGCTACAGTATTATCGAGGAATATGGTGGCTGGGGGCACCGCACACGGCTAAGGAATAGATCATGTGGATCAACTTGTGTGTTTCTGTGGTGCCTCTGCCTCAGTATATAAAGGACTAGAGGGGGGGAGGCTGGCCGGCCAAGCTTGGCGCGCCAGGAGAGTCCTACTCCCTCTGGGAGTAGGATTCCCCCCCCCAATCCTAGTTGGAATAGGATTCGCGGAGGGGGAAGAGAGAGAGGGGGGCCGGCCACCTCTCCTTGTCCTAATAGGACTAGGGGAGGGAGGGTGGCGCGCAGCCCATCTAGGGCAGCCCCTTTTCTTTTCCACTAAGGCCCACTAAGGCCCATATAGCTCCCCGGGGGGTTCCGGTAACCTCCCGGTACTCCGGTAAAATCCCGATTTTACCCGGAACACTTCCGATATCCAAACATTGGCTTCCAATATATCAATCTTTATGTCTCGACCATTTCGAGACTCCTCGTCATGTCCGTGATCACATCCGGGACTCCGAACAACCTTCAGTACATCAAAATGCATAAACTAATAATATAACTGTCATCGTAACCTTAAGCGTGCGGACCCTACGGGTTCGAGAACAATGTAGACATGACCGAGACACGTCTCTGGTCAATAACCAATAGCGGGACCTGGATGCCCATATTGTCTCCTACATATTCTATGAAGATCTTTATCGGTCAGACCGCATAACAACATACGTTGTTCCCTTTGTCATCGGTATGTTACTTGCTCGAGATTCGATCGTAGGTATTCCTATACCTAGTACAATCTCGTTACCGGCAAGTCTCTTTACTCGTTCTGTAATACATCATCCCGCAACTAACTCATTTAGTTGCAATGCTTGCAAGGCTTAAGTGATGTGCATTACCAAGAGGGCCCAGAGATACCTCTCCGACAATCGGAGTGACAAATCCCAATCTCGAAATACGCCAACCCAACATCTACCTTTGGAGACACCTGTAATGCTCCTTTATAATCACCCAGTTACGTTGTGACGTTTGGTAGTACCCAAAGTTTTCCTCCGGCAAACGGGAGTTGCATAATCTCGTAGTCATAGGAACATGTATAAGTCATGAAGAAAGCAATAGCAACATACTAAATGATCGGGTGCTAAGCTAATGGAATGGGTCATGTCAATCAGATCATTCAACTAATGATGTGACCTCGTTAATCAAATAACAACACTTTGTTCATGGTTAGGAAACATAACCATCTTTGATTAACGAGCTAGTCAAGTAGAGGCATACTAGTGACACTAAGTTTGTCTATGTACTCACACATGTATTATGTTTCCGGTTAATACAATTCTAGCATGAATAATAAACATTTATCATGATATAAGGAAATAAATAATAACTTTATTATTGCCTCTAGGGCATATTTCCTTCACTTTTTTCGGATTGCCGCTTCCTATCCAACTTGCTCAAAAACTCTTTAAAAACGGCTAAGTACGTGCTTTCCCAAAGTAGCCAAGCACTTGATCCAGCGACAGTCCGCAGAGCGGCTGTCCGATTAGCAAGGCAGGCAACTAAGAGAAAGTGGCAAAGGAAAAAAGCCAAAAGAGCAATGAGCAAGAAAAGATAGAACTCAGATAAATATATGTACATAACATAGGCCCTTGGCCGAATCTTCGAGCAGAAGCTCAAAATACACCCCGCGGGTGGAATTGTGCGAATTAACAAGTTCTTCAAAGACTACTGAAGCAGATAAAATAAAAGATACAGCGGCAGCTTAGGAGGCAGCAGACGGATTCGGAGGGTCGGAGGAGGCGCCAGCGTCAGGCGTCGGGGGAGCCGGCTGGCTAGTCTCGGCTTGATCACCTCCGGCGGCAGTCGACTCGGTCGCACGCGGCTCGTTGCTGGAGGCACGGTCGGGCTGAGGTTGGCCGTCTGCTCTGTCTTCTGGTGCCTCTGCCTCGTCTCCATCCTCCGCCTCGTCCTCCTCCTCGACGCTGGAGCCAATCACCTCCGCCGAGTCTTCACCGTAGTCTGGGTTCATCCCAAACCACTCCGGCGGTACCTCCTTGCCGTCTTCAGACCGCTCGGGGACGAAGATGCTGGTGTCGGTGTACTCGGTGATCGCCGTAGCACGCTTGACGAGGGCATCTTCCGCAGGCGCCCGCTCCGGTTGGGCCTCCGACCGAAGCGTGGCCAACCGGTCTAGATCTAGCCCCGGATACCACGCCTTGATGAACTCCAAGGCCTGGCGCGCTCCAGCTCGGGCCGAAGAGCCCTTCCAGGCCTCAAGATGGCCAGCCGCGACCTCTAGCCAGCTGGCCGTCGGGCTGGGGGTGCGCGGAGCCTAAATGTCCGGCCACTGGGCGGCAACCGCCTGGGCACCAACACGCTGAAGCCGGCGCAGCATCCAGTAAGCTGGCCGAAGGCGGGCCTCGATGCTCAGGATGTGCTCGTCAAAAGTTCGGGGGGCGTTGGCGGCAATCTCTGCGCCTTCTGCCCTCCGACCTTCACGGTCAACCTCGATTTCTTGGACGGCGGCCTGCGAGTGCCTAGGAAAGAAGTCTGCCAAGACGGAAGAAACAAAGAAGCAAGTCAAAAGCTAGGAATCGACACGATTTATAATCGGCAGCTCAAAGATAAATAAGGAGACTCACCATCGACGATGTCTTCAATTTCGTCGAAGCCGGAAGCCAGCAGCGCCTCCTTGTCAGTCCAGGAGGAGCACTCGCTCACGAACTCGGCTAGGAGGGCAGTTTCCGCTTCCTCTGCCTCCTTCTGCGTCTTCGCAAGCAGCTCCCTCTGCTCTGCCAACTGAGTGGCTAGCAGATCGCGCTCTGTGGTGAGCCTGCTGCACTCCTCCCCTTTGGCGCGCAAGGCGGAGTTGGCTTCGCTCAGCTACTGTTGAAGAGTAGCACTGTCTCCTGAAGAAAAGGAAGGAAGATAACAGTCATCAATAAAGTAGGTCACCAGGGCGCGGGTGCGCTAGCGCGCCCCCGCAGAGAAGAAAAAAGGACTTACTCCGGCTCTCCGCCAAGTCGGCGGTCCGCTTGCCCAGCTCTTCAATGTTATGGTTGAAGGCAGTGACGCGGAGGTTGTGGTAATCCTGCGACAAGCATTTCAGACAAAGTTAGTACCCAGAAGTTCATCAATTGGAGTTCCGGGCCGCCTGCTCAGCAGCCAGCCCAAAACTCGGGGACTACACCCAGTGGGTGCGCTGGTGCGCCCCCATAGAGAGGAACAAGAAAACAAAGACCAAAGGAAAAAACATACCCTGACGGCTGCCCGCGACGCTAGCAACACCTTGGTGCAACTCTGGAGAGCATCGCCCTCAGCATGGAGCTTCGCCTGGATGTCCAGGAGCGCCCGGTTCAGCGGCCCTGTGCCGCCTCCTCGCACCCACAAAATAGGTGCGACGCTCGTCGCTTCGGCGTCTGGGGTCGCCGAGCTGGCGGTGCCGGCTTCCAGGGGGCGGGGTGCCGAAGTCGCCTTCTCCAAACGACGGCGCGTTGGCGAGCCGACTTGGAGGAGTAGCCTCGCCACGGCCTCGTCTTCGATCGGCGGCACCGGAGGGTCCGCTGGCTGCTCGCCTTGCGCGCCTTCAGACGGCGGTGGAGGCGGCGGCGGAACGTTCGCGTCTGGAGTAGAGGGGTCACCGACTTCCCTCTCCTCGACGGGGTTCTCCCCGCCGGCTTCTCCAGTCGGCCCCGTGAACTCCGGAGGCGGCGGCGCAGAGTTCAATGGGGTGATGAACACCGCCGATTGGCGGCGTGCGGCTTCCTCAGCCTGCCGCTTCTTCGCGGCGGTGGCTTCGGCCTCCGCCAGTCTTTTCGTGGCGGAGGCCTCCGCCCTGTCGGCCTCCGCCTTCTCCAGGGGCTGGCGCGGGAGTACGGCTCCTTGCCGAGCCGCCAGTCCTCCAGGAGCTTGCTGTGCGAGAGGTAGTTCACCATGAAGGCCACCTCCTCGTGAGGCATGTCCATGGTGCACATCCGACTTGGGTTGCGGTGCCCGCTCATCTGGCATATCATGTGGGGGCGGCCTTGGAGCAGAAGAACTCGGCGCGCCACGAAGGCGGCCAGCAGGTCTGGACCAGTCAGGCCCTCCGACTGCGTCAGCAATCGGAGTCGCGCGACGGCGCCAGCTCCCGCAGGCGTCAGCGACCTGGCCCGGTACGACCAGTTGGGCAGTCTCCCAGTCGGCGGGCCGGCTTCGAAAGCCGGCAGGTTGACCCAGTTGCCCCTCGTGGCGACGTTCCTGATGTAGAAGTAGGATCTCTGCCACATCTTCACCGACTTTATCAGCGAGATGGAGGGGAAGGGATTGTCGGCCCCCGACCTTTGCATGATGATGAAGGCGCCGCACTAAGCCGGCACACCCGCGGCCTGGGTGCCAAGCTTGGAGAAGAAGAACTCCCCCCAGAGCTCGAGGGTGGGGAGGACTCCGAGGAAGCCTTCGCACATGGCCACGAAGGCGGACAGCAGCACCACCGTGTTGGGTGTGAGGTGGTGCGGTTGGAGGCCGTAGAACTCCAGGAAGGACCGGAAGAAACTGCTTGTCGGCAGCCCCAGCCCGCGCAGGCAGTGCGAGCGGAAGATAACCCGCTCACCCTCCTGCAGCGCAGGGGAAATCTCCCCCTTCGATGCAAGACGCACCTGCACGCGGTCCTCGCCGGGGAGCCGACGAGTTCGGCGGAGGAACTCGATATGGTCTTCATGAACTTCGGAGCCGTCCCACGTGCCGGAGCGCACCGGGGGAGGCGCGGCGGCAGAGGAAGAACTCATCGCGAGCTTTCGCCGCGGCGTTCGCCAGAGCTTGGGCGTGCGGCGGAGCAAACAAGAAGAAGAGGAAGAGAGCGAGGAGCAGTGAGGAGGAAGAGAGCGAGGAGTAGTGGGAAGGAGGGGCACGCGTGCCCCCCTCTTCCCCCTACTTATAGCCTCGTGGGCTGCGAAGCCGAGGGGGCGGACGTGGGGATTTACTGCGCCCACGGCCCCACGTCCCCCACGTCCCATGATAACGTTACTGCGTGCAGTAACTCCACAGGAATCCCAACCGTCCATCGGGGCCGCAGCGGATCCGCTCGGGCGCCGAGGCGCGGTAGTGGCGGGCCCCGCCTATGGGCCTGTCCCGTCGCGCGTGTAGGCTGGCAGGACGGCCCAGCCACGTGCCATCGCGTGACAGGCCTAGAACGGGCGGCAGCCTGAAGGCTTAGCTAGCACGCCACTTAAATCCCGCCGCGACGTTCGAAGTACCGAGCGAGTCAGAACTGAGTGAGTCTGAATCAAGCGAGTCCGACTCCTTCTAGTCGACCCGGCAGAAGTCCATCAAAGACCATGTGTTGAGCACTCGAAAAGAGAAACTGCTGAGGCTTCTCGGCCAATCGACCGGGGCGCCTCACCAGCTTCGGGGACTACTGTCGGAGTAATGGGCCATGGGTAGGCCGACCCGAGCCCTAGAACCTTTCAAGAAATCGGGGCGGGCTGCGCCCTCAAGACCCCAGGACAAAGAGCCGCCTTCTGTGGAGTCAACGGCAAGATGGCTGACTGCCCGCTCACGGCCGAGTCCCAGGGACGGCTTCAGGATAAGCCGACTCCTGATTGGCGACTTCCAGAGAAGCCGGCTTTGGGGAGTCGGCCCGCGACTCCAACAAACCCCATGACCTCATCGAAGGGGACGAGGCAGGGGCGTGGCTACAGTGAAGCCCACTCCCGCCCCTTACCAAGGGCAGGCATGGCCACAACACGCCGTACCCGGGAAGATCTCCGTGCGGCGTGGCACTGTTGCCCTGCCGGCCCTGACATCAGCACCACAGGACCGAATCCTGCGCCCACGACGGCTTGTCTGTACGGCCCGGAGGTAGTAGGTCCCACCAGTCAGTGAGACCCTAGGAGACGGCGAGAGGACCGCCAGTCGGATCCGTCAGGAGTCGGCCCCGGGGAGTCGGCCGAGCCCTCCCCTGGGCCCCATGCACCATTAATCAAGATGTGATGGGGAGTGGCAATAGTGATTGCCCGCTAGGCGGCAGGACTGTTGCCACAACCCCATGACCAAGCTCGCGTCATCAGAAGCATGGCTACAGTAATCAGCAGCCGGCAAGACCCGCCCGTGGCAGACGCGGCCTGTCAGCTCTGTACTAGACCAGTCGGCGGGGCCCACCAATCAGCGGGCCCCAGCAGTCGGCGGAGGAGTCGGAGGCCAGAGGCACTGACGGCTGGGCCCGCACCCAGTCGGATTACCATTGTACCCCTGGCGGTTAGGCCTATATAAACCCCCAGGGCACCCATGCAAAGGGTTGGAACCCAGTAGCTCTAGACCATATCAGATAGAAGGAGAGAGCTAGCCTTGCCCTCTCCTTCCTCTAAGAAACAGCTCAAGGAGAAACCGTGTAAACACTTGGCCATAGTGATCATGCGAAGACCCCGCAGAGCAGCAGTAGGGGTATTATCTCCCCGAAGAGCCCTGAAGCTGGGTAAGATTCGTCGGCATGCATGTCTTCGCCTCATCCCGTTTCCAGGCACCGGCGACGTTCTACTCGCCCCCACCATGATAAGCCATCCTTTGGCATATGTCGAACCAAACCCCCGACATAACTTGCGGCCCGAACCTGGATAACCCCCCCGCGTTAATCTCTCAAACCCGCTCTTTACACAGCCCCACGCCCGCCAACCGTAGCAAAAAGGGATTCCTCGTAGTCCCATAGGCATCATTTCCCCCGTCCTCTTTGGCGCACCAGGTAGGGGGTGCCAGCCGTGGACATCTGGTTTTGTAGCTGACGCAACGACTCTTTCATGGGGATGGCTCAAAGGGAGAAGGCGACATTGATCGGCCGCCCTCTGCTGTCGTCCGCAGCTTCGACAGCCATCCGCGTGGGCCCGAATAGCTAAGTCATGTAAAATTTTGGCTAATTTCATTTATATGAGTCTGTCCTCCTCGAAAGATCTCTTTCCTTGTATGGGAAACCTGCACGCAATGGGACCCTTCCGCTATTGGCAACGCCCTTGTCTCTCTCTTGAGTCCACTCGACAGTTTATGCATCCACACTGAGGACGGCAAGGTGGTTTTCCCGGCAGCAAGCACCCTCCTGACTGGGTGCTAAGGATCCGTCCTCAATGCACCACGGCATTGGTTTACGCACCGGCAGCCTTATCTCACCAAGCATAGGGTGCAAACATACAAAGACAGATCTAACGGGAAGATAGAATGCATGATATTGAAGTACTGCAGAGTTATATTACATCAAATAATCGCTGTGGTTCTAACTTAAGATAATACTGTCTTGGTCTTGAACTCACAGCGACAACGAGAAACGGGGTGCCTAGTCCCGGTGCTGGCCCTCCACCCTCTCAACTCCATCGACGCAGTTGATGACGGGCTTGATACGCTCCTTGAGCACCGCGAGGTCCGCTTCCTCCGGCAAGCTCTCCAACGCGTCGGCAAAGTTGACGCAGGGTTTCTAGAACGCCACCTTGGTGAGTACCTTGGTCAGGGCGCCCCGGCAGAGTCTCCGGGACTCGTTCGCCAGATAAGTTGCCCGGTTGGAGCGAAGCTGCTCCAGGGATCCAAGAACGCCCTCGAAGAACATGGTTAGTCTGGCATTGGGACTCACGTTCGGCTCCGGGAGGTACCTCACATTCGGCATCCCCATGGCAGCCAGCTTCGTGGTGATCCTGTCGGCGACGTCAGTGATACGTCTCTAACGTATATATAATTTTTGATTGTTCCAAGCTATTATATATTCTGTTTTGGATGTTAATGGGATTTATTTTACACCTTTATATTATTTTTGGGACTAACCTATTAACCCAAGGCCCAGTGCAAATTGTTGTTTTTTGCCTATTTCAGTGTTTCACATAAAAGGAATATCAAACGGAATCCAAACGGAATGAAACCTTCGGGAGAGTTATTTTTGGAACAAACATGATCCATGGGACTTGGAGTGGACGTCAAGAAACAATCAAGGAGGCCACGAGGCAGGGGGCACGCCTACCCCCCTGGGCGCGCCCTCCACCCTCGTGGGCCCCTTGTTGCTCCACCGACCTACTTCTTCCTCCTATATATATTCATATACCCTGAAAACAACCAGGAGCACCATGAAACCCTATTTCCACCGTCGCAACCTTCTGTACCCAAGAGATCCCATCTTGGGGCCTTTTCCAGAGCTCCGCCGGAGGGGGCATCGATCATGGAGGGCCTCTACATCAACTCCATGGCCTCCCCGGTGATGTGTGAGTAGTTTACTTCAGACCTTCGGGTCCATAGCTAGTAGCTAGATGGCTTCTTCTCTCTCTTTAGATCTCAATACAATGTTCTCCTCCATCTTCTTGGAGATCTATTCGATGTAACTCTTTTTGCGGTGTGTTTGTCAAGATTCGATGAATTGTGGGTTTATGATCAAGTCTATCTATGAACAATATTTGATTCTTCTCTGAATTCTTTTATGCATGATTGGTTATCTTTGCAAGTCTCTTCGAATTATCAGTTTGGTTTGGCCTACTAGATTGATCTTTCTTGCTATGGGAGAAGTGCTTAGCTTTGGGTTAAATCTTGCGGTGCTCAATCCCAGTGACAGAAAGGGAAACGACACGTATTGTATTGTTGCCATCAAGGATAAAAAAGATGGGGTTTATATCATATTGCTTGAGTTTATCCCTCTACATCATGTCATCTTACCTAATGTGTTACTCTGTTCTTATGAACTTAATACTCTAGATGCATGCTGAATAACGGTCGATCTGTGGAGTAATAGTAGTAGATGCAGGTAGGAGTTGGTCTACTTGACACGGACGTGATGCCTATATTCATGATCATGCCTAGATATTCTCATAACTATGCTCAATTCTATCAATTGCTCGACAGTAATTCGTTCACCCGCCATAATACTTATGCTATCTTGAGAGAAGCCACTAGTGAAACCTATGGCCCCTGGGTCTATTCTCTATCATATAAGTTTCCAATCTATTTTACTTTGCAATTTTTACTTTCAATCTATATCATAGAAATACCTAAAATATTTATCTTATCATTATCATATCTATCAGATCTCACTCTCGTAAGCAACCGTGAAGGGATTGACAACCCCTTTATCGCGTTGGTTGCGAGGTTCTTATTTGTTTGTGTAGGTACGAGGGACTTGCGTGTGGCCTCCTACTGGATTGATACCTTGGTTCTCAAAAACTGAGGGAAATACTTATGCCACTTTGTTGCATCACCCTTTCCTCTTCAAGGGAAAACCAACGCAGTGCTCAAGAGGTAGCAAGAAGGTCAGTGTGTTGTTGCCTGTTTGCAGGAAACCAAATGTTCGTCTTTTGTTTCTAGATCAACTAAAAGTTTCTACCCTAAGAGATTCGATAGCTTTGCCTGCTCTCCTTCCGTGGGAGCCTCTAGGGGAATTCTTGTGGTCTGGAACTCCTCTATCTTTATTGGTACTTTAATTGAGATTCAGCAATTTGCAGTGGTTGTTGAGTTTGTGTCCAGACAAAACAATGACAAATGGACTTTGGTTGCTGTATATGGGCCCTGTCGGGGTGAAGCCAGAGATAATTTTGTCACTTGGCTTTATAGTCTGTGTATTCATGTTGATGAGAATTGGTTACTTTTAGGGGACTTTAACTTCATTAGGTCCATAGATAATAGGAATTTACCTGGTGGAGACCTAAATGAAATGTTCATTTTTAATGAGATAATTGGGCACTTGGGCCTTCTTGAATTTCCCATCAAGGGAAGACCTTTCACTTGGTCAAATATGCAAGACAGCCCTCTTCTTGAGCAATTAGACTGGTTTTTCACTGCAGTGGATTGGAGCTCTGACTATCCTATGACTGAAGTGCTCCCCCTTGCTAGGACTGTATCTAACCATGTCCCCTGTGTTGTCTCAATCAAAACAACCATCCCTAAATCAAATATCTTTAAGTTTGAGAACTATTGGTTGGAGTTGGAAGGCTATATGGACTGTGTTGCTATGTCTTGGAAAATACCTTTTGGGAAGGGGCACAACACTACTAGGATTGCTGATTGATAACCCACAAGTATATGGGATCGCAACAGTTTTCGAGGGTAAAGTATTCAACCCAAATTTGTTGATTCGACACAAGGGGAGCTGAGGGAGTCCTGGATTAGGGGGTCTCCTGACAGCCGGACTATCTCCATTGGCCGGACTGTTAGACTATGAAGATACAAGATTGAAGACTTCGTCTCGTGTCCGGATGGGACTCTACTTGGCGTGGAAGGCAAGGTAGGCAATATGGATATGGATATCTCCTCCTTTGTAACCGACCTTGTGTAACCCTAACCCTCTCCGGTGTCTATATAAACCGAAGGGTTTTAGTCCGTAGGACAACAACCATAACATACAATCATACCATAGGCTAGCTTCTAGGGTTTAGCCTCTCTGATCTCATGGTAGATCTACTCTTGTATTACCCATATCATCAATATTAATCAAGCAGGATGTAGGGTTTTACCTCCATCAAGAGGGCCCGAACCTGGGTAAAACATCGTGTCCCCTACCTCCTGTTACCATCCGGCCTAGACGCACAGTTCAGGACCCCCTACCCGAGATCCGCCGGTTTTGACACCGACATTGGTGCTTTCATTGAGAGTTCCTCTGTGTCGTCGCCGTTAGGCTTGATGGCTCCTACTATCATCGATAGTGATGTGGTCCAGGGTGAGACTTTTCTCCCCATACAGATCTTCGTATTCGGCGGCTTTGCACTGTGGGCTAATTCGCTTGGCCATCTGGAGCAGATTGAACGCTACGCCCCTGGCCATCAGGTCAGGTTTGGAAGTTTGAACTACACGGCCGACATCCGCGGAGACTTGATCTTCGCGATGGGTATGACCTAGCTCTGCCGCCGAACAGTACCCCAGAGGCTGCGCCCGCATCAGCTCCGACCCTTAGGTCAGAGCCAACTGCGCCAGTTGAGGACGGGTGGTTAGACAGCACCTCAGGGGCTGCAGTCTCAATGGCGATCGAGCCGAACACCAGCCTAACCCTCTGCGCAGCCCGTGACTCCAAGGTGTCGGACTCTTTTCCGGACTCCGAATCATCCGCACCCCTGCCAATCGAATCCGATTGGGCGCCGATCATAGAATTCACTGCCATGGATATCTTTCAGCACTCGCCCTTTAGCGACATTCTGAATTCAATAAGATCTCTCTCTTTGTCAGGAGAGCCCTGGCCGGATTATGGCCAACAGGATTGGGATGCGGACGACAAAGAAATTTGACGCCCACCCACCACCCACTTCGTAGCCACTGTCGATGATTTAACCGACATGCTCGACTTCGACTCCAAAGACATCGACGGTATGGACGACGATGTAGGAGACGAACATGAACCAGCACCTATAGGGCACTGGAAAGCCACCTCGTCATATGACATATACATGGTGGATACACCCAAAGAAGCAATGGCGACGGGATAGCGGAGGATGACCCCTCCAAGAAGCAACCCAAATGCCAACGTCAGCGGCGCCGCTCTAAGTCCCGCCAAAGCAAAAGTGGTGATACCGGCGCAGGAGATAATAACACTCCGGATAGTGCCGAAGAAAACAACAAGCCCCTACAGCAAGATTTAGAGCAGGAGGATGGAGGAGCTAGCTCTCCTGAGAGAGCGGCAGACGAAGAGGAGGAGGATGACAATCACATGCCCCCCTTCGAAGACGAGGCAAGCCTCCGCGATGATGAATTCGCCGTACCAGAGGATCCCGTCGAACAAGAGCGCTTCAAGCGCCGCTTATGGCCACGACAAATATCCTGAAGAAAAAGCAACAGCAGCTTCAAGCTGATCAAGATCTGCTAGCTGACAAATTGACTGAAGTCCTCGTGGCCGAGGAATATAAACTCGAGCACCCCTCCAAGAGTTACCCAAGGCGCAGGTTACTACCCCGACTGGAGGAAGAAGCGTATGATACGGCTGATCGGCCACCTCGTGGACGCGATAAAGAGGCATTCCAGCCAAAAGCTCAGCCTCCACCCCAACGCCATTCAAATAAAAAGGCATGGGGAGATACGCCAGACCTGCGAGACATATTGGAGGACAAGGCAAAGCATTCAAGATCGATCTACGGATCACGAGGGCGCACCACTCTACAAGATGACAAACGTCACGCCGGATACAGTAAAAGCAAATCCGGCCAGGCCGAACATAGCGGGCAAGACCCATTCGAGCTGCGTCGCGATATAGCCCAATACAGAGGCGCCGCACACCCCTTATGCTTCACAGACGAAGTAATGGAACTTCAATTCCCAGAAGGTTTCAAACCTGTAAATATTGAATCATACGACGACACAACAGATCCCGCAGTATGGATTGAGGACTTCCTCCTCCACATCCACATGGCCCGCGGCGATGACTTACACGCCATCAAATACCTCCCACTGAAGCTCAAAGGACCAGCGCGGCATTGGCTTAACAGCTTGCCAGCGGACTCCATTAGTTGTTGGGAAGATCTGGCCGCATTCCTCCACAACATTCAGGGCACTTATGTGCGACCAGCAGACGCCGATTACTTGAGCCACATAATTTAGTAGCCAGAAGAGTCGGCCAGGCAATTCTTGACTCGGTTCCTTACAAAGAAAAATCAGATCATCGACTGTCCGGATGCAGAGGCCTTAGCGGCTTTCAAACACAACATCCGAGACGAATGGCTAGCCCGGCACCTTGGTTAGGAAAAGCCGAAATCTATGGCAGCCCTCATGATGCTCATGACCCGCTTTTGTGCGGGAGAAGACAGCTGGCTGGCTCGCAATAATAACATATCAAAGAACCATGGTACCTCAGATACCAAGGATGGCAATAGCAAGTCACGTCGCAACAAGCATAAGCGCCGCATTAACAACGAAAATACTGAGGATATGGCAGTCAATGCCGGATTCAAAGGCTCTAAACCCGGTCAGCGGAAAAAGCCATTCAAACAAAGTACGCCGGGTCCGTCCAGCTTGGACCGTATACTTGATCGCTCGTGTCAAATACACGGCACCCCAGACAAGCCAGCCAATCACACCAACAGGGATTGTTGAGTGTTCAAGCAGGCCGCATAGCAATGACGAGGAGGAGCCCCGGCAGCCGCACACTGGAGGACAGAAGAGGTTTCCCCCGCAAGTGCAGACGGTGAACATGATATACGCAACCCACATCCCCAAGAGGGAGCGGAAGCGTGCACTCAGGGACGTATATGCGTTGGAGCCAGTCGCCCGAAAGTTCAACCCTTGGTATTCCTGTCCGATCACCTTCGATCGCAGGGACCACCCCACTAGTATCTGTCATGGCGGATTCGCCGCACTGGTCCTAGACCCAATCATTGACAGATTTCACCTCACTCGAGTCCTTATGGATGGCGGCAGCAGCTTGAACCTGCTTTATCAGGACACAGTGCGCAAAAATGGGTATAGACCCCTCAAGGATCAAACCCACAAAAACGACCTTTAAGGGTGTCATTCCAGGTGTAGAGGCCCATTGCACAGGCTCAATTACACTGGAAGTGGTCTTCGGATCCCCGGATAACTTCCGAAGCGAAGAGTTAATCTTTGATATAGTCCCGTTCCGTAGTGGTTATCACGCGCTACTCGGGCGAACCGCATTTGCTAGATTCAATGCGGTACCGCATTATGCATACCTCAAGCTCAAGATGCCAGGACCTCGCGGAAATATTACAGTCAATGGAAACACAGAGTGCTCTCTCCGAACAGAGGAGCACACCGCGGCCCTCGCAGTAGAAACGCAAAGCAGCCTCTCAAGGCAATCAACCAGTTCAGCGCTTCACAGCCCGGACACCTTCAAGCACACTCGGGGCAATCGGCAAATAAACCGTCTGGTGCGATCTGAGCTCGCGTAGCAATACGGCGTCCACCCCAATCCCAGCCCAGCGGCAAAACTTGTGTCATGCGTACATAATTACGCATTAAAAATACCATGGGCATAGGTGGGGAGGGGGGCACAACTGCGGCACGCCCCAAGACGCGGCCTAAACCGCACTAGGGGCTTCCTGTTCGGTTATTTTTCTTTTTCTTTCAGGACCTTAATCTCTGGAAACACTGTCCGGCAGCACTATTGCCGAACACATGATGCAGCAACCAAGGAGGTAGACAGCTACGTTATACAACGGAATTCCCAGGTTGATTACAGTAATGAGTGAAATATTCAATTTAATATCATTCCTCAGCTTGCCCTTGGAAGGGACATAGTCCTACTCTTTGCTTATCGCACTATCTGTATCACTCTGCTTTAACGCAATTTTTTAATAAACAATGCATGATATTACGACTATTATTGCATTCTTGTTATATATATATATGTGTGTGTTCATTACCGACGCCTTGCAACCGTACACTATGGTACGGCCAATACGCCAGGGGCTTACGTACCCCACAATGCAGTGTGAAAAGTCCGAACACTTTCACAAGTGCGGCACCCCGAACTTATAGCATTATATGCATCAGCTCCGAATCATGTCTTTGGTCAAATGTTGGGTTTGCCCGGCTCCTATGTTTTGGTACCTTACGTTCCGCTCTATCGGCTAAGGTAGCGCTAGGAGAACTACTGCAATTGTGCCCCGGTTCTGCTGGGTTTAGCACCTCAGTAGAGAAAGCTAAAACTGACTGTCATGATAAGGCGAGAGACTGGCCGCTGTTTGGCGAGGTTTTTCGAGTCCCTAAAGACTTATGCCGCTTAGGGCGAGGGGCCGGCCCTGTCCGGCTTACAGGCATGTATCGCGCCCCGAATTCGGCCTTCCGAATACCAGGGGCTTTGCCGAAATTTAAAATTATAGAATTCTATGGCTAAGTGAGAGTGATAAAGCATTTTTAGTCCGGTTGCCTTGTTCGTTGTGCTGAGCACCTCCCTCGAAGGACCCACATATGGAAACAAGAGTGCTCAGGTATATCCCGAACACCCCAGCACTTGTGGCATGGGGGCAGAAGCCGAGGACTAGCCATCTCTCAGATTGGATAAACGGCCAAACAGAAGGTAATATTTTAAATTCACACAAGCGTTGCATAGCGCATATGAAACAAGTTTTCATCATACAGGATCACACGAGCAAGTCTCATTCAAATATTACATCTTTTGAACACTCATCCGCGATGCGACGGGCACCCGGCAGAACACCCTCGTAGTACATCTCAGGGTGGCGGTGCTCCTTGCCCTCTGGCGGCCCCTCCTTGATCAGCTTCACGACGTCTAGCTTGACCCACTGCAATTTCACACGGGCGAAAGCCCGACGTGCACCTTCAATGCAGCCAGATCGCTTGACGACCTCTAGCCGCGGGCAGGCATCCACAAGCCGCCTCACCAGGCCGAAGAAGCTGTTCGGAAGGGCTTCGCTAGGCCACAACCGGACTATAAATCTCTTCATGGCCTGATCGGCCGCCTTATGTAGCTCGACCATCTGCTTCAGCTGGTCGCTCATTGGCACCAGATGTTCGGCCTCAGCATACTGAGACCAGAACAGCTTCTCTGTCGAGCTTCCGTCCTCGGCCTAGTAAAATTGTGCGGCATCGGACACACTACGGGGCAAATCTGCGAATGCTCCTGAAGAGCTCCGGATCCGGGTAAGTAAACGGTAATTTACTTTTACATGCTTGCTTTGCATATAGAAAGCCTTACCCGCCGCTATCTTCTTCATCGTGTCGATCTCTTGGAGGGCCTTTTGGGCTTCGACCTTGGCACTTTTTACACTCTCGAGGGCCGCAACAAGCTCAGACTCCCGTGTCTTGGAGTCAAGCTCCAACTCCTCATGCTTCGCCACAAGAGCCTGGAGCTCTTGCTGCACCTCGCCCACCCGAGCCTCGTGCTTCTCTCGCTCGGTGCGCTCCTTGGCCGCTGTATCTTCGGCCTTGGTTAGCGCTTGCTTCAGGGTCGCCACCTTGGTCGTGGCCCCTGGCAAACATACGATGATCCTATCATTTTGCAATCGCATCCTCTTTTATATATATACATAAGACAGGGTATTACTTACCCTTGTTCTCCTCGAGCTGCCTCTTGGCAAGGCCGAGCTCTTTCCTGGACCCCTCGAGGTCCTACTTCAGTACGACGACCTCCGCAGTTAGTGCGGCGGACGCCAGCAATGAAGCCTGCATACGCATATTGACATACTTATATTTGACTCCTGCGATATTATTTGATCCTCTGTTAGGCTTTTCTTTGTGAACACCGAACAAAGCATCAGGGGCTACTGTCTATGCGGTAATATTTCTACTACATTTTAAAAACACTTACCTCGAAGCCTGTTAGAAGGCTGGCACAGGCTTCAGTCAATCCGCTCTTGGCGGACTGAACCTTCTGGATCACCGCACTCATGATAGTGCGGTGCTCCTCGTCGATGGAAGCGCTGCGAAGCGCTTCCAGCAGATTGTCCGGCACCTCTAGATGGACAGAGATCACCGGCAAAGGCGTCTTGCCCCTCTTAGAAGGAGGCCACCTGCCTGAGCCTGGAACCACTGGAGGTTCCGGTGCGGTGTTCGGCTAAGGGCCAAACTCGGAGCTCTCAGGGGCCCCGTCCCCTCGGCTCCCGGAGTCCGGAAGGTCGCCTTGAGGTGCCTCCGGGACTGTCTCCCCTTGATCCGGTGCCAGTCAGAACTGGATCGCTATCCATGTTCGACAAGCCCAAGGAGTCGTCCGATGATACATCGATACTGGCTCGTGGCAGCCTGCATAATTGCATTCGGCGTTAGGGAAAGCAGTGCGACAAAGGAATCCTATGAGTTACTCTGGTATCTGAATACTTACGATCTCCCCGGGGGCTTGACCCTGGGCAACCACTCGTCTTCGCCTTTGTCGGCGGCGGTGGAACCGTTCGGAAGGAGAGTCCTTCCCTTCTTGGACCCTCCGGCCTCCCCGGTTGGGGCAGCCTTCCTTTTCTTGTCTACCCCAGTCGGTGGGGGAGCATCTTATTCTTCCTCCTCGTCTTTGGGGGAGGAGTGTGCCGCAGAGTTATCGGACGATGAGTCCGATAAAACCTGGTGTCGGGAACTCTTTCGGGTTCCCTTGGCCTTCTTGGTCTTCTCCGGCACCTTGTAAGGAGCCGGAGTCAGCATCTCCATCAGGAGAGCGCCCATCGTATCTTCGGGCAAAGGGGCCGGACAGTCGATCTGCCCCAACATCTCCACCCAGTCCTGTCAAAGGCCTGGAGATTAGACCCTGCACATAATTAAGCTAGGGAAAATAAATGTCTTACGGGACGTATTGAACTCATCGAACGCGCTAGGCGCTTTGCGATTAGTCCATGATCCTCGGCGAGAGAAGGAGGGACCTCGGCGCCCTTGAACATCACCTTCCAGACGTCGTTGTGCGTCATATCAAAGAGCTCGCTCAGAGTCTGGTGCTAGGCCGGGTCGAACTCCCATATGGTAAAATCCCGTTGTTGACATGGGAGGATCCGGCGGATGAGCATAACTTGGACTGTGTTGACAAGCTTGAGCTTCTTGCTTGCCATACTCCGGATACATTTTTGGATTCCGTCCAGCTCCACCGATGAACCCCACGACAAGCCCTTCTCCTTCCAGGAAGTGAGCCGTGTAGGGAATCCGGATCGAAACTCGGGGGCTGCCGCCCATTTGGCGTCGCGCGGCTCGGTGATGTAGAACCACGCCGACTGTCATCCCTTTATTGTCTCCACAAAGGAGCCTTCGAGCCATATGACGTTGGGCATCTTGCGCACCATGGCTCTGCCGCATTCTGCTTGTTGGCCTCATACCACCTTCGGCTTGATATTGAAGGTCTTTAACCACAGGGCGAAGTGGGGCCGGATGCGGAGGAAAGCCTCACACACGACGATGAATGCCGAAATGTTGAGGGTGAAGTTCGGCGCCAGATCATGAAAGTCCAGCCCGTAGTAGAACATGAGACCATGGACAAATGGATGGAGGGAAACCCTAGTCCACAAAGGAAGTGGAGAAGGAAAACTACCCTCTCGTGAGGTTCCGGGGTAGGGACGATCTGCCCCGCGGCGGGCAGCCGATGCACGATGTTCGCGGCTAGGTATCCGGCTCCGCGCAGCTTCTTGATGTCTCCCTCCGTGATAGAGGAGACCATCCACCTGCCTCCCGCTCCGGACATGATTGGAGAAGGTCGAGGTGGGAAGTGCAGACTTGGGCGCTAGAGCTCGAGTGTGCGAAAACGGATGGGTAAGGGAGGAAGAAGGCGTGGATAGAAAGGTGAATCCTTATCCCTTTATATGGGCGGACGAAACTAAGCGTCCCCACTTGCCTAGTAAAACTCGCTTATCCTCCAAGCACCACAATTGATGGCGCAGTTGGGTTACCCACGCCCGTATTAATGAGAATCCCGTAATAAGGGGACACGATCTCTGCTTTGACAAGACGTGTCGAAAAACTGCCTCGCGTTATGTGCGGGGCTTGTTAAAAGAAACGGTTCGAATAATCACCGGGCCATGATGTAACGGCATGCTGCCAAAACAAGCCAGCAAATTAGATCTGCGAAAATATTATTCTCTCTACGGTGGAATGTGGAACTTATTTTGCAGGGTCAGACACTATCCTCGTATTCCAATTCTTCTGTGATGTATTCGGAGAAGGAACCCGCCTTGCAACGCCGAAGACAATACTGCGCGCCGGACTCATCATCATTGAAGCCTGGTTCAGGGGCTACTGAGGGAGTCCTGGATTAGGGGGTCTCCGGACAGCCGGACTATCTCCATTGGCCGGACTGTTAGACTATGAAGGTACAAGATTGAAGACTTCGTCTCGTGTCCGGATGGGACTCTACTTGGCGTGGAAGGCAAGCTAGGCAATACGGATATGGATATCTCCTCCTTTGTAACCGACCTTGTGTAACCCTAACCCTCTCCGGTGTCTATATAAACCGAAGGGTTTTAGTCCATAGGACAACAACCATAACATACAATCATACCATAGTCTAGCTTCTAGGGTTTAGCCTCTCTGATCTCGTGGTAGATCTACTCTTGTACTACCCATATTATCAATATCAATCAAGCAGGACGTAGGGTTTACCTTCATCAAGAGGGCCCGAACCTGGGTAAAACATCGTGTCCCCTGCCTCCTGTTACCATTCGGCCTAGACGCACAGTACGGGACCCCCTACCCGAGATCCGCCGGCTTTGACACCGACAGGAGCCAAAGAATATTCTCAAGTATTAGCAGCTGAGTTGTCAATTCAACCACACCTGGAAACTTAATATCTGCAGCAAAGTATTTAGTAGCAAAGTAATATGGTAGTAGCGGTAACGGTAGCAAAAGGTAACAATAGCAAAAGTAATGTTTTTGGTATTTTGTAGTGATGATAGCAATAACAACGGAAAAGTAAATAAGTGGAGAACAATATGTGGAAAGCTCATAGGCAATGGATCGGTGATGGAGAATTCTGCCGGATGCGGTTCATCATGTAACAATCATAACATAGGGTGACACGGAACTAGCTCCAATTAATCAATATAATGTAGGCATGTATTCCGAATATAGTCATACGTCCTTATGGAAAAGAACTTGCATGACATCTTTTGTCCTACCCTCCCGTGGCAGCGGGGTCCTAATGGAAACTAAGGGATATTAAGGCCTCCTTTTAATAGAGTACTGAAACAAAGCATTAGCACATAGTCAATACATGAACTCCTCAAACTATGGTCATCACCGGGAGTGGTCCCAATTATTGTCACTTCGGGGTTGCCGGATCATAACACATAGTAGGTGACTATAGACTTGCAAGACAGGATCTAGAACACTCATATATTGATGAAAACATAATAGGTTCAGATCTGAAATCATGGCACTCAGGCCCTAGTGACAAGCATTAAGCATAGCAAAGTCATAGCAACATCAATCTCAGAACATAGTGGATACTAGGGATCAAACCCTAACAAAACTAACTCGATTACATGATAGATCTCATCCAACCCATCACCGTCTAGCAAGCCTACGATGGAATTACTCACGCACGGTGATGGGCATCATGAAATTGGTGATGGAGGATGGTTGATGATGACGATGGCGACGGATTCCCATCTCCGGAGCCCCGAACAGACTCTAGATCAGCCCTTCCGAGAGGTTTTAGGGCTTGGCAGCGGCTCCATATCGTAAAACGCGATGAATTCTTCTCTCTAATTTTTTTTCTCTCTGAAACCAAATATATAGAGTTGGAGTTGAGGTCGGAGGAGCTCCAGGGGGCCCACGAGGTAGGGGGCGCTCCCTAGGGGGGCAGGCACACCCCCCACCCTCGCGGACAGGGTGTGGGCCCCTTGGTCTTCATCTTTTGCAAGGATTTTTTATTATTTCCGAAAAGATGTTCCGTGAAGTTTCAGGTCATTCTGAGAACTTTTGTTTCTGCACATAAATAACACCATGGCAATTCTGCTGAAAAAAGCGTCAGTCCGGGTTAGTTCCATTCAAATCATGCAAGTTAGAGTCCAAAACAAGGGCAAAAGTGTTTGGAAAAGTAGATACGACGGAGACGTATCAACTCCCCCAACCTTAAACCTTTGCTTGTCCTCAACCAATTCAGTTGATAAACTGAAAGTGATAAAGAAAAACTTTACAAACTCTGTTTGCTCTTGTTGTTGTAAATATGTAAAGCCAACATTCAAGTTTTCAACAAAGATTATGACTAACCACATTCACAATAATGCTTAGGTCTCATGTTTACTCATATCAATGGCATAATCAACTAGCGAGCAATAATAATAAATCTCGTATGACAACACTTTCTCAAAACAATCATAATATGATATAACAAGATGGTATCTCGCTAGCCCTTTCTGAGACCGCAAAACATAAATGCAGAGCACCTTTAAAGATCAAGGACTGACTAGACATTGTAATTCATGGTAAAAGAGATCCAATCAAGTCATACTCAATGTAAACTAACAATAATGAATGCAAATGACAGTGGTGCTCTCCAACGGGTGCTTTTTAATAAGAGGATGATGACTCAACATGAAAGTAAATAGATAGGCCCTTCGCAAAGAGAAGCAGGGATTTGTAGAGGTGCCAAAGCTCGGTTTTGAGCGGTATACTTTCATTGTCAACATAACAACCAAGAGATGGCGATATTTTCCATGCTACACACATTATAGGCGGTTCCCAAACAGAATGGTAAAGTTTATACTCCCCCTCCACCAACAAGCATCAACCCATGGCTTGCTCAAAACACCGAGTGCCTCCAACTAACAACAGTCCCAGGGGGAGTTTTTTTGCAATTATTTTGATTTGGTTTGCATAAAGCATGGGACTGGGCATCTTGGTGACCAGCCACATTCTCGTGAGTGAGGAGCGGAGTCCACTTCTCTTGAGAATAACCCGCCTAACATGGAAGATACGAACAGCCCTAGTTGATACATGAGCTATTCGAGCATACAAAACAGGATATTTATTTGAAGGTTTAGAGTTTGGCCCATACAAATTACTTGGAACGGCAGGTAGATACCGCATATAGGAAGGTGCAGTGGACTCATATGGAATAACTTTGGGGTTTATGGGATTGGATCCACAAGTAGTATTCCCGCTTAGTATTGGTGAAGGCTAGCAAAAGACTGGGAAGCGACCAGCTAGAGAGCGACAACAGTCAAGAACATGCATTAAAATTATTCAACACTGAATGCAAGCATGAGTAGGATATAATCCACCATGAACATAAATATCATGAAGGTTATGTTGATTTTGTTTCAACTACATGCGTGAACATGTGCCAAGTAAAGTCACTTAAATCATTCAGAGGAGGATACCACCCTATCATAGCACATCACAGCCATTTTAATAGCATGTTGGCATGCAAAATAAACCATTATAAGCTCCTAGATAATCAAGCATGGCACAAGAAACTATGATCTCTAGTTGTCATTGCAAACATGTTTATCCATAATAGGCTGAATCAGGAACAATGAACTAATCATATTTACAAAAACAAAAGAGGTCGAGTTCATACCAGCTTTTCTCATCTCAGTCAGTCCATCATATATCGTCATAATTGCCTTTCACTTGCACGACAGAACGATGTGGATAATAATATTGGTGCACGTGCATTGGACTAAGCTAGAATCTGCGAGCATTCAATAAACAAGAGAAGACAAGGCAATATGGGCTCTTTTGTCAGATCAACAATAATGCATATAAGAGCCACTTTAACAATTTAATTATGGTCTTCTCTTATAGACCCCCGAAGAAAAGAAAAGAAATAAAACTATTTACACGAGAAAACTCCCAACAAGCAAAAGAAGAACAGAAAATATTTTTGGGTTTTCTTTTTAATTACTACTACAAGCATGGAAAGTAAACTAATAAAAAGCTACAACTAATTTTTTTTTTGGTTTTTCTTAAGGTTTATTAAACACACCAGAAGAAAGCATGAAAAGGAAAATAAACTAGCATGGATGATACAATGAAAAAGTATGAGCACCGACATCTAGCAATGAGTGTGTGGACTTGAATGTAATGTCGGTGGGAAATACGTACTCCCCCAAGCTTAGGCTTTTGGCCTAAGTTGGTCTATGGCCACGGTTGGCCTGGCTAATATCCCTAGTAATAGTTTAGGTCATACTGCCATGAAGAAGGCTCCGATTGCCACTGGTTGGCAATCATCTCCCGATCCCACAGGTAATTAGACTGTCGTGGAGGATCAACTTGTGGTTCTGACTCTGGCTCTGTGGCTGATGTAGGGTTCTGGTAAGTGTGAATGTCCTCTGGCGAGACGAGGTACTTGCCTGAAGATAAATCAAACAAGGAAGGAGCAGGCAAGGTGATAGTCTTAGGATGACGTTTATCAAAGAACAATTTGTATTTCAGCTCCCCTTCCCTATTCTTTATAATAAAATCATGCGCTACCATACTCTTATAGTCTAAGTAAATAGTAGGCAACAATTTTTCTTCTTTTTCATAGTGCCTAATAGGTATATTATAATGTGCAGCTAGGCGTGAGGCATAAATACCACCAAATATGGGTCCTTTTGTACGGTTAAGACTTAACCGTTTAGCAATAATACCGCCCATACTAACAGAGTTATCACGAAATAAGCCATGGAATAGAATAAAAATATCAGGAACACTAAGGTTTCCACAGTTTCCGCGACCTATTAAGCAACGACTAGCAAATATTGCAAATTAGCGTAAAACAGGAAAATGTATGCTAGTGATTCTTGCATCGGAAGCCTTCCTAGTTTCCCCTACAGTGATAGTATCAATAAAACCGTCCACATCCTTGTGATGTGGTTCCTCTAAACTACCCACGAAAGGTATTTTGCAAACCCTGCAAAATTCATATAGTGGCATCTTCTTAACAACATCATATAAATGAAACTCTACTGAGGGAGGTGATTCCTTAGGAAAATAGTAGAAGTTTTGCACAAAGGTATTGGTGAGTAAGAGATATTGTTCGCGTCGGTCGCGGAGGAAGTCGGTGAGGCCTGCATTTTTAGCCAATTCATAAAAATCCTCATAAATCCCGGTTGCTCTCAAGAAATCATCGGAGGGCCATTCACACGACCGAACCTCCGCGGTGCGAGGCAAATTATATTTGGGCTTCTGTGCCTCTTCATTTTGCTTTTCCCTTAAGCTTCGGCTCGATGAGCCCCTCAAAAATCTCTTCATCATTTTCTAAAAAATTCTGAATTTTTTAGTAACTTCAAAATAAAAGTGGTCCAAAATCAATAATATTGATAGCAACTACTCCTACAAGTGCCTAGGGCCTATATCATGCATCAAATCTACTTTTGACCATATAAATTTGACATGCAAGCTCAAGAACAGGGTCACCTAAGAAGCAAAAATATGCAATGAATAAAGCACTAGAACAAAACCTAATTGGACCAATGGAGGAGTCACATACCAAGGAACAATCTCCCCAAGCAGTTTTGTGAGAGGTGCTTTGAGCAAGGAGATCGAAAATGGCAGCAAAATGAGCTAGAACTCATGCTTGAGCTGGATATTCGTGTTTGTGGGAGGAAGAAGAAGTGTGTGGGTGCAGGAATAAGTGGAGGAGGTCCACCATGGGCCCACGAGGCAGGGGCGCGCCCTCCACCCTCGTGGCCAGGTGGTTGATCCCCCTACTGTGTTCTCAGTTCCAGATATTCTCAAATATTCTAGAAAAAATCATATTTAAATTTCAGGGCATTTATTTTTGGGGTATTTTTATATTGCACAGATAATCAGATAACAGACGGGAAATGCTTATTTTTATTTTATTTAATATAAATAACAGAAAATAAAAAGAAGGTACAGAAAGTTGTGCTTTCTAGTTTCATCCATCTCATGCTCATCAAAAGGAATCTACTAACAAGGTTGATCAGGTATTGTTAACAAACTCATTCCGAATAACATGGAACCAGAGAAATTTCGAATAACACTATGTTGCCTCAACGGGGATATGCACATACCCAATAATAAGAATATCATCTTTCTTCTTGACAGTAGGAAGAGGAAATTCAAAACCTCCAAATATAATTGATGGGATTTTTCCAATAGAGTTGATACTATGAACTTGAGGTTGTTTCCTCAGGAAGTGTACCGTATGCTCCTTACCATTAACATGAAAAGTGACATTGCCTATAGTGCAATCAATAATAGCCCCTGCAGTGTTCAAAAAGGGCCTTCCAAGAATAATAGACATACTATCATCCTCGGGAATATCAAGAACAACAAAATCCGTTAAAATAGTAACATTTGCAACTACAACAGGCACATCCTCACAAATACCGACATGTATAGCAGTTGATTTATCAGCCATTTGCAAAGATATTTAAGTAGGTGTCAACTTATTCAAATCAAGTCTATGATATAAAGAGAGAGGCATAACACTAACATCGGCTTCAAGATCAGATAAGGCAGTTTTAACATAATTTCTTTTAATGGAGCATGGTATAGTATGTACTCCTGGATCTCCAAGTTTCTTGGGTATTCCACCCTTAAAAGTATAATTAGCAAGCATGGTGGAAATTTCAGCTTCCGGTATCTTTCTTTTATTTGTAACAATATCTTTCATATACTTAGCATAAGGATTCATTTTGAGCATATCAGTTAATCGCATACACAAAAAGATAGGTATAATCATTTCAGCAAAGCACTCAAAATCCTCATCATCCTTTTTCTTGGATGGTTTGGGAGGAAAAGGCATGGGTTTCTAAACCCAAGGCTCTCTTTCCTTACCATGTTTCCTAGTAACAAAGTCTTTCTTATCATAACGTTGATTCTTTGATTGTGGGTTATCAAGATCAATAGCAGGTTCAATTTCTATATAATTATCATTACTAGGTTGAGCATCATCATGAACATTATCATTAACATTATCACTAGTTTCAGGTTCATTACCAGATTGTGTTTCGGCATCAGAAATAGAGATATCATTTGGATTCTCATGTGTTTCAGTAATAGGTTCACTAGAAGCATGCAGAGTCCTATCATTTTTCTTTTTCTTCCTTTTAGAAGCACTAGGTGCATCTACATTATTTATCTGAGAATCTTGCTCAATTCTCTTAGGATGGCCTTCAAGATACAAAGGTTCCTGAGTCATTCTACCAGTTCTAGTAGCCACTTTAACAACATAATCATTTTTCTTACTTTTCATTTCATTGAGCAAATCATTTCGAGCTTTAAGTACTTGTTCTACTTGAGTGGTAACCATAGAAGCATGTTTACTAATAAGTTTAAGTTCAACTTTGACATTGGCCATATAATCACCCAAGTGTTCAAACATATTTGAATTGTATTTCAATTGTCTACCAAAATAAGCATTAAAATCTTATTGCTAATCATAAATTTATCAAACTCATCTAAGCATGGGCTAGCAAATTTAGTAAACGGGGTTTCAGCTTTATCATATCTATAGAGAGAATTTACCTTTACTACCTGTGTCGGGTTATCAAGACCATGAGTTTCTTCAATAGGTGGAGGATTAAGATCATATGTTTCTTCAACAAGCGGTAAATTAAGACCGTGTATTTCTTCAATAGGAGGTAAATTCTTAACATCTTCAGCTTTAATACCTTTTTCTTTCATAGATTTCTTTGCCTCTTGCATATCTTCACGACTGAGAAATAGAACACCCCTCTTCTTCGGAGTTGGTTTAGGAATAGGCTCAGGAGCTGGCTCAGGAGCTAGTTCAGGAAGTATCCAATTATTTTCATTTATCAACATATTATTCAATAGAATTTCAGCTTCATCCGGCGTTCTTTCCCTGAATACAGAACCAGCACAACTATCCAGGTAATCTCTGGAAGCATCGGTTAGTCCATTATAAAAGATATCAAGTATTTCATTTTTCTCAAGAGGATGATCAGGCAAAGCATTAAGTAACTGGAGAAGCCTCCCCCAAGCTTGTGGGAGACTCTCTTCTTCAATTTGCACAAAATTATATATATATATATATATCCCTTAAAGCAGCTTGTTTCTTATGAGCAGGGAAATATTTAGCAGAGAAGTAATAAATCATATCCTGGGGACTACGCACACAACCAGGATCCAGGGAATTAAACCATATCTTAGCATCACCCTTTAATGAGAACGGAAATATTTTAAGGATATAGAAGTAGCGAGTTCTCTCATCATTAGTGAACAGGGTGGCTATATCATTTAATTTAGTAAGATGTGCCACAACAGTTTCAGATTCATAGCCATGAAAAGGATCATATTCAACCAAACTAATTATATCAGGATCAACAGAGAATTCATAATCCTTATCAGTAAACAGATAGGTGAAGTAGCAAAAGCAAGGTCAGGTTTCATTCTAGCATTTAGAGATTGCTGCTTCCATTTAGCTAATAACCTCTTGAGTTCGTATCTATCTTTGCAAGCTAAAATAGCTAAAGAAGCTTCTTTATCAAAAAACATAACCCTTAGGAATAACGGGCAAGTCTTTATCATCACTTTCATCAATATTATCAGATTCAGTATTTTCATTCTCTCTAACCCTTGCAAGTTATTCATCAAGAAATTCACCAAGTGGCACAGTAGTATCAATCATAGAAGTAGTTTCATCATAAGTATCATGCATAGCAGAAGTGGCATCATCAATAACATGCGACATATCAGAACGAATAGCAGAAGCAGGTTTAGGTGTCGCAAGCTTACTCAAAACAGAAGGTGAATCAAGTGCAGAGCTAGATGGCAGTTCCTTACCTCCCCTCGTAGTTGAGGGATAAATCTTGGTTCTTGGATATTTCAAGTTCTTCATAATGATAAGCAGATATAAAGCCCAAGTGACTCAAAGGATAGAGCTATGCTCCCCGGCAACGGCGCCAGAAAATAGTCTTGATAACACACAAGTATAGGGGATCACAACAGTTTTCGAGGGTAAAGTATTCAACCCAAATTTATTGATTCGACACAAGGGGAGCCAAAGAATATTCTCAAGTATTAGCAGCTGAGTAGTCAATTCAACCACACCTGGAAACTTAACATCTGCAGCAAAGTATTTAGTAGCAAAGTAATATGATAGTAGCGATAACGGTAGCAAAAGGTAACAATAGCAAAAGTAATGTTTTTGGTATTTTGTAGTGATGATAGCAATAGCAACGGAAAAGTAAATAAGTGGAGACCAATATGTGGAAAGCTCATAGGCAATGGATCGGTGATGGAGAATTATGCCGGATGCGGTTCATCATGTAAGAATCATAACATAGGGTGACACAGAACTAGCTCCAATTCATCAATATAATGTAGGCATGTATTCCGAATATAGTCATACGTGCTTATGGAAAAGAACTTGCATGACATCTTTTGTCCTACCCTCCCGTGGCAGCAGGGTCCTAATGGAAACTAAGGGATATTAACGCCTCCTTTTAATAGAGTACCGAAACAAAGCATTAGCACATAGTGAATACATGAACTCCTCAAACTATGGTCATCACCGGGAGTGGTCCCGATTATTATCACTTCGGGGTTGCCGGATCATAACACATAGTAGGTGAGTATAGACTTGCAAGATAGGATCTAGAACACTCATATATTGATGAAAACATAATAGGTTCAGATCTGAAATCATGGCACTCGGGCTGTAGTGACAAGCATTAAGCATAGCAAAGTCATAGCAACATCAATCTCAGAACATATTGGATACTAGGGATCAAACCCTAACAAAACTAACTCGATTACATGATAGATCTCATCCAACCCATCACCGTCCAACAAGCCTACGATGGAATTACTCATGCACGGCAGTGAGCATCATGAAATTGGTGATGGAGAATGGTTGATGATGACGATGGTGACGGATTCCCATCTCCGGAGCCCCGAACGGACTCCAAACCAGCCCTTCCGAGAGGTTTTAGGGCTTGGCGGTGGCTCCATATCGTAAAACGCGATGAATTCTTCTCTCTGATTTTTTTCTCTCCGAAACCAAATATATAGAGTTGGAGTTGAGGTCGGAGGAGCTCCAGGGGGCCCAGGAGGTAGGGGGCGTGCCCTAGGGGGGCAGGCATGCCCCCACCCTCGTGGGAAGGGTGTGGGCCCCCTGGTCTTCATCTTTTGCAAGGATTTTTTATTATTTCTGAAAAGATGTTCCGTGAAGTTTCAGGTCATTCCGAGAACTTTTGTTTCTGCACATAAATAGAACCATGGTAATTCTGCTGAAAACAGCGCCAGTCCGGGTTAGTTCCATTCAAATCATGCAAGTTAGAGTCCAAAACAAGGGCAAAAGTGTTTGGAAAAGTAGATATGATGGAGACGTATCACTGATAAGTTTAAATCTTTGAGAATGTGTCTCAAAAGATGGCAAATGAATGTATCTAAGTTGAAGCTTCTGATTGATAAATGTAATCATGTTATTTTTCTTCTAGATGAATTAGAGGAGTGGAGGCCTCTGTTTATTCAGGAATTAAACTTCAGAAGAATTTTCAGAGTGCACATGGAGAGATTATTACATTTGCAATTCCTTTATTGGAAGAAAAGGTGCACTATCAAATACATTAAGGTGGGAGGGGAAAATACTAAGTTTTTCCATGCCATGGCCACTGAAAGGCACAGGAGGAACTCCATTGCAAGTCTCAAGTTACCTGATGGTACTGTAGTGAATGACCATTCCCAAATGGAAGGAATCATCTGGAATTATTTTAAAAATAGAATGGGTACCTCAAGGGGCATTGTGATGGGTTTTAACCTATCTACTCTCATCACTCATGTTGAGGGCCTTGACATTCTCACCAAGCCTTTTCAAAAGGATAAAATGGATAAAGCGGTTAAGCATATGCCCGTGGATAAAGCTCCAGGTCCTGATGGTTTTAATGGCCTGTTCTTCAAGAAATGCTGCCATATAATCTCTCAAGATTTATATGAGTTGCCTCAGGCTTTTTATGAGGGCTCTGCTGTCTTGGAGAACATTAATGACTCCTACATAACTCTAGTGCCTAAAAAGCTCACACCCAAAGATGTAGGAGATTATAGGCCTATTCGTCTTACTGGTATGGGTCTGAAGTTTCTCTCTAAAATGGCAGCAAATAGGTAAGAGGTGATCTTGCAGTGCATTCATAAGAACAAATATGGTTTTATTAAGAGCAAAACAATTCAGGATTGTATAGGCTGGACCTTTGAGTACCTGCATCAGTGCCATCAATCTAGAAGGCCAATTGTAATCCTTAAGTTAGATTTTGAGAAGGCTTTTGACTCACTAGAACATGAAGCTCTCTTTCAAATTCTGAGGCACAAAGGTTTTAATGAGAAATGGATTCTTTGGATGAAGCAGTTGCTGGCCACTGGTACCTCTTCAGTTCTCTTAATGGTGTCCCTGGGAGGAATTTTTTTTGCAAGAAGGGAGTCATACATGGTGATCCAGTCTCTCCACTTCTCTTTGTTATAGCTGTTGATCTGTTACAATCAGTTATTAATGACATGTTCAGAAGAGGAATTCTACACCTGCTTATCCCTTGCCATGATCAGGATTACTGAAAGTGCAACTATCCCTAGGTGGTTTTGGTAATTCCTAACAACATATAGCTCATTGAGCTAATGCTATTTGAATATAAATTTTTTAGGAAATTTCAATGATTGGCATGGCATGGATTAGAAAGTGGACCCCTCAAAATGCTAAGGACAAAAGATTGGATCAATCTCAAAGCACAAGAATCTATATCTTACCTTTTAGTGATCCAAGATCACATTGAGTCCATAGGAAAAGCCAATACTATTAAAAGGGGGTGAAGTGTTGCTTAATGAGTTACTTTCTCAAAATGCTTAGTGATATGCTCCAAAAACCCTCAACTACTTTATCATATCCACATATGTCCCAAGCCAAAAGTCAAACTCGGCCCCACTGAAATCTTCTATCCGGCGCCACCGAGTTCACTTGACATAGCCACTGCCAGAAACCCTAGTCACTTCGGTCTCACCGATAGGGATCTCGGTCTCACCGAGATGGGATTGCAAACTCTATGTTTCCCTTCATAACGTTTCGGTCTAACCGAGATGAGTGATCGGTCCCACCAAGATTGCAATGCAAACTCTCTGTTTCCCCTTCGTAACGTTTCGGTCTAACCGAGATGAGTGAATCGGTCCCACCGAGTTTGCCTGACCAACTCTCTATTTGTCTATTACCAAAATCGGTCCCACCGAGTTTGTGTAATCGGTCTCACCGAGATTATGTTATGCCCTAATCCTAATGGAATCGGTCCCACCGAGTTGATCATGTCGGTCCCACCGAAAATCCTAACATTCACCTTTTGAACTAAATTGGTCTGACCGAGTTTTATAATTCGGTCCCACCGAGTTTAGTGATTTGTGTGTAATGGTTAGATTTTGTGTGGAGGCTATATATACCCCTCCACCCACTCTTCATTCATGGAGAGAGCCATCAGAATATGGCTAAACTTCCAACATACATTTTCTGTGAGAGAACCACCTACACCTGTGTTGATGTCAAGATATTCCATTCCAACCACATAAATATTGATCTCTAGCCTTCCCCAAGTTGCTTTCCACTCAAGTCATCTTTCTACAAAATCCAATCCTATGAGAGAGAGTTGAGTGTTGACGATACTATCATTTGAAGCACAAGAGCAAAGGAGTTAATCATCAACGCACCATCTATTACCTTTTGGAGAGTGGTGTCTCCTAGATTGGTTAGGTGTCACTTGGGAGCCTCCGTCAAGATTGTGGAGTTGAACCAAGGAGTTTGTACGGGCAAGGAGATCGCCTACTTCGTGAAGATCTACCCTAGTGAGGCAAGTCCTTCATGGGCGATGGCCATGGTGGGATAGACAAGGTTGCTTCTTCGTGGACCCATCGTGGGTGGAGCCCTCCGTGGAATCGCGCAACCGTTACCCTTCGTGGGTTGAAGTCTCCATCAACGTGGATGTACGATAGCACCACCTATCGGAACCACGCCAAAAATCTCCGTGTCTACATTGCGTTTGCTCCCTCCAAACTCCTCCCTTTACCTTCATATGCAATTGTTTTACATTCCACTGCTATACTCTTATAATTGCATGTGTAGGTTGATTACTTGAATTGTGCTAAGTTGCTAAAATCTGCCAAGACTTAAAATTGGGAAAAGGCTAGATTTTTATTTGGTCAAGTAGTCTAATCACCCCCCCCCTCTAGACATACTTTCGATCCTACAAGTGGTATCAGAGCTTTTGTCTCCATTTTCTTTGATTTCCATAGCTTTTGGTGATCATAGCCTTGGTTTCACAACCTAGGAGAGTATGGCGTCTAGTGAGGGAAATTACCACCGTAGAGGTCCTTGCTTTGATGGTACTAATTTTGCTAGTTGGAAGCATAACATGAAAATGCATATTCTTGGACATAACCCCGCCGTTTGGGCTATTGTGTGTATTGGCTTGCAAGGTGAATTCTTTGATGGGAGAGAACCGGACCGTGAAGCTACCGTGGAAGAGTTGAAGATGTTGCAATACAATGCTCAAGCTTGTGATATTCTCTTCAACGGATTGTGCCCTGAAGAATTCAACAAAATCAGCCGCTTGAGAATGCAAAGGAAATTTGGGATACTTTGATTGATATGCACGAAGGTACCGACTCCATCAAGGAATCCAAATTGGATGTGCTTCAAAGTCAACTTTACAAGGTCAAAGGATGGTGAAGGTGTTGCTGAAATGTACTCTAGGCTTGCTCTCATCACAAATGAGATTGCCGGCTTAGGAAGTGAAGAGATGACCGATAGATTCATCATCAAGAAGATTCTAAGAGCCTTGGATGGAAAATATGATACCGTGTGCACATTGATCCAAATGATGCCCAATTACAAAGATCTCAAGCCAACGGAAGTCATTGGAAGAATTGTTGCTCATGAAATGTCACTCAAGGATAAGGAAGAGCTTCACAACAAGTCAAGTGGTGCTTACAAAGCCTCATGTGATGCTCCCACATCATCAGGTGAGAAACAAACCTTCAACGAAGAATTGAGCCTAATGGTGAAGAACTTCAACAAGTTTTACAAGAGTAGAAGCAAGGAAAGAAGTTCCAGGTCAAGGTCCTACAATGACAAAAGATCTTATAGTCGTGAGAGCAATTGCTACAATTGTGGAAGACCCGGACACTATTCCAATGAGTGTATGGCTCCCTACAAAAGAAGAGAATATTCTCCTAAAATAAGAAGTAGAAGAGAAGAATCACCACCAAGAGAGAGAAGGAGTAGAGATGACCGTTATGAACGAGGAACATCACAAAGAAGCAAGGATTCGGGAAGGAAGGACAAGTCATCAAAGATCTACACAAAACGAAGACATCAAGCTCATGTTGGTGAATGGGTATCCGACTCCGAGTCTGACGATCACTCCGAGAGAAGTTATCACTACGACTCTGAATATACTCAAGATGAAGGTGTTGCTGGTCTAGCACTTGTGTCAACCAACTCTTGCGACATATTTGACTCACCAAATGAAGGGATTGGAAGATGATGCATCGCTAAAGGCCCAAAGGTATCACACCCCGAGTATGTTGATTTCAATAGTGATGAAGATGATTTGATAGGATATGATGATTTACTTGTTGACAACTCTAGTTATGAAAACTATGATGAACTTGCTATTAATCATGCTAATCAAGATAAAACGAACGACAATGATAAGAAGGATATTGAGCGTATAACTAAAGAACTAAACACTCTTAAGTTAGCTCATGAAACTACCTTGGAAGATCATCCAGAACTTTTAAAGACTCATGAGAAGCTACGTTTTGAAAAGCTCAACCTTGAGCAAGAGCATGAGTTCTTAAAAGCAATCAATGATGATCTTCGCAAGAAAAGTTCTTCTTACATTGCCAAGTGTTTACTCTTGTCTACTTACATGCCACAAGTTAAATCTAGCAACAAGAACAAGAAAGATTCTTCTTCTAGTAGTAACAACAATCATGCTAAATCCAATGTTGTTGCTTCTAGTAGTTCTCTTGATTCCACTAATGATTCTCTTAGCCAAGTTACACTTGAGCAAGAAAATAGCTTATTGAAGGGAATTATAGATAAAGGTGTTTACAAGAGCCTTGGTAGAAGTAAGCAATTTGAGGAAATTGTACGCAAGCAAGGAAGACACCGGAAGAATCAAGGTGTTGGTTTTGAACGAAAGTTCAATGCCAATGGAGTTGAGTGGGAAGAAGATCAATACCCCAAGACAAAGTTTGTTCCTCAACAAGAGAAGTATGATCCTACTTCTTTCCAAGGAACACAAGCTCAAGATGATCTTCCACCACAAGACCACAAGCTAAAAGGCAAGGACGAGCTTCAAGAGGAGATTGATGCATTTGAAGAAGCACCTAAGGAATTGGTCAAGTGGGTTCCCAAGACTACATCAAGTTCCACTTCATCAAGTACAACTATAAATCCAAGGATTGCCATCAAGATGGTGTGGATCCCTAAGAAGAAGAACCAGAGAGTTCTTGAGGGTGACTCTGCCAACATACTTCACTCTTATCATCCTGGCAAGGACAAGTGCAAATAACTTCCATATCTTGCACTAATTCAAGGAGTCACAAACCCTCTTGTTGGTAGGACAAGGTAACCTAATGATTTCATGGACATCATCCTATGTGACCATCACTCTATGTCGTCTATGGATATCCTTGTTTGTTCCTTGTGGGACTAACCCGTGTAGGTATTGAAAGTGCAACTCACTCCAAAGGATTGCTCCGAATGATCTACATCAATGTTGAGCATCTACATCTTCAACACCTACATGAAGTCATCATCGACAAAACCCAAGGTTAGTTCATCCCTCTTAGGGGGGATATCACATCTAGGGGAGCTTTACTCTAATCAATTGAGCTAAAGCAACTCTAATGATGTGAGCACAACAATGCTTTATGTAAAAGTGGCAACCCCACTTGTGCTTAAACAAGGAGTATGACCTATGATCAAATGTTCTCATTTGACTCCTAAGTCAATATACTCATATATAGATGACCTATTCATCGCCAAATTTCTTGATAGACGCTAGAGTGATTGTGCATGCTTTTTCACATATTTAATTTGTCATTTTATTGTGTGAGCATGTTGGATGCATATTTTAATCATTCGAGGACATCCATTTGTTGCTTTGATTGTTTGGATTTTTATCTTTTGCCAAATGGATGGACAAGAATGCCTAAGAACTCCCTCTAGCTATCTATGCTTTTCTCTTTTGATTGTTTGGCTTTTTCTCGTCTCAAGTTTGATCAAGTCAGATTCGAACCACTCTGTGTGAGGAGCACTTGGAGTCCCCGATTCGTCATAGACTTAAACTTCCAAAACCTCTTTGTGCATTTTGGTATGACCGAGTCATCCATTTCAGTCACACCGAGATCACTAAGTTGATCTAGGTTTTCAATCTCGGTGCAACCGATTTGAACTTTTCGGTCACACCGAGTTGCAGTAACCGCTTGCGATTCTGCATCTCGGTGCCACCAAGTTGTTCCACCCGGTCACACCGACAGGGCCAGGATATATAAACCCACTGGTGAGATTTTGGAAATTTCTTCAAAACCTCTCAACCCGCGCGTATCCTGCTCTGCCGCCTCGGGTCTCCGGATCGTCCTCTCGCCGCCAGCGACCTCCTGCAACTGTTTGGAAGAATTTTTCAGTCACGAGGACTCAGCAATCTCACACCCGCGAGATCAAGACTATTTAAGCTTATGGGTAGGAAAGGGTAGTGAGGTGGAGCTCCAGCAAGCACTAAGCATATATGGTGGCTAACATACACAAAATAAGAGCGAGAAGAGAAGAAACGCACGGTCGAGAAGCTATAAGTGATCAAGAAGTGATCCTGAAGCTACTTACGTTCAAGCATAACACGAGACCGTGTTCACTTCCCGGACTCCGCCAAAAAGAGACCATCACGGCTACACATGCGGTTGATGCATTTTAATTAAGTCAAATGCCAAGTTCTCTACAACCAACTCCATAGCTGACGCTCGCCGTGTTCATGCCGGGCGCCGGGCGTCTCGCTTCGCCCAGATGAAGCCCGCTGGCTGCGGCAACCGCCACCACTCTGCTGAAGCTGTGGCAACTACAACCGACCCCGCCGCCCACGAGCAGCAGGACTCCTCCATGCACCATTCCGTGCAGCTTGACGGCCGCACCACTATGGCCTCCTCCTCCCTCGGCGGCTGTAACACCCACAATGCGGCTATATCTCCCACGTGTCGGGGCACGACTTAGAGGCATAGCCGCATGGTAGGTTTGTTGCAAGAGGGGTAATCTTCACACAATCCCATGTACTTAATAGAAAGGGATAAAGAGTTGGCTTACAATCGCCACTTCACACAAATACAAGTTAAACATACATCATCCAGAATACAATCAAGGTCCGACTACGGAACCAAAATAAAATAAGACAACCGCAAATGCTAGATCCCCGATCGTCCCAACTGGGCTCCACTACTGATCAACAGGAAACGAAAACAACACAACGAACAAGAACTTCATCGAGCTCCCACTTGAGTTGGGTTGCGTCACCTACACTAGTACCATCGGCACCTGCAACTGTTTGGAAGTATCTGTGAGTCATGAGGACTCAGCAATCTCACACCTGCGAGATCAAGACTAGTTTGAGCATATGGGTAGGAAAGGGATAATGGGGTGGAGCTGCAGCAAGCACTAAGCATATATGGTGGCTAACATACGCAAATGAGAGCGAGAAGAGAAGCAACACAACGGTCGAGTAACTAGAAGTGATCCTGAAACGACTTACGTTCAAGCATTACACAAGACCGTGTTCACTTCCCAGACTCCACCGAGAGGAGACCATCACGGCTACACACGCGATTGATTCATTTTAATTAAGTTAAGTGTCAAGTTCTCTACAACCGGACATTAACAAATTCCCATATGCCACATAACCGCGGGCACGGCTCTCGAAAGTTTATACCCTGCAGGGGTGTCCCAACTTAGCCCATCACAAGCTCTCATGGTCAATGAAGGATATTCCTTCTCCCAGGAAGACCCGATCAGACTCGGAATCCCGGTTACAAGACATTTCGATAATGGTAAAACAAGACGAGCAAAGCCGCCCGATGTGACGACAATCCCGATAAGAGCTGCACATATCTCGTTCTCAGGGCAACACCGGTTGAGCAATCCGTACAACTAAAACCAACCCTCAAGTTTCCCCGAGGTGGCGCTGCAAGGGGCTCTAGTTCGGACCAACACTTAGAGCAGCACTGGCCCGAGGGATTAAAATAAAGATGACCCTCGGGTCTGGAGAACCCAGGGGAAGGTGATAGGTTGTTAGGCAAATGTAAAACCAAGGTTGGGCCTTGCTGGAGGAGTTTTATTCAAAGCGAACTGTCAAGGGGTTCCCATAACACCCAACCGTGTAAGGACGCAAAATCAAGGAACATAACACCGGTATGACGGAAACTAGGGCGGCAAGAGTGGAACAAAACACCAGGCATAAGGCCGAGCCTTCCACCCTTTACCAAGTATATAGATGCCTTAAAGTAAATAATATATAATAATGATATCCTAACATATCCATGTTCCAACATGGAACAATCTTCATCTTCACCTACAACTAGCAACGCTATAAGAGGGGCTGAGCAAAAGCGGCAACATAGCCAAACAACGGTTTGCTAGGAAAGGTGGGTTAGAGGCTTGACATGGCAATATGGGAGGCATGATATAGCAAGTAGTAGGTAGCGCGGCATATCAATAGAGCGACAACTAGCAAGCAAAGATAGAAGTGATTTCGAGGGTATGGTCATCTTGCCTGCAAAGTTCTCAGAGTTGACGAAAGCTTGATCATTGTTAGCGTACTCAACAGGTTCCTCGATCACGTAATCGTCTCCCGACTCTACTCAAAGCAAGAACACAAGCAAAGGAACAACAATCAACCACGGTGCAATGCACAAGCAACATGATGCAAAACATGCACTAGTAGAAAATAGGCCTATTGTCCCGGTTCGTAAGGGCCTTTTTGTCCCGGTTCCTGAACCGTGACTAAAGGGTCGGTACTAATGCCCTGTCCCTTTAGTCCCGGTTCAATCCAGAACCGAGACAGATGGGCCTCCACGTGGCCTGTGCGCGGAGCCCAGGCAGGAGGGCCTTTGGTCCCGGTTGGTGGCACCAACCGGGACCAATAGGCATCCACGCGTCAGCATTTCTGTGGCTGGGGTTTTTGTTTTTTTTGAAAGGGGGGGGGTTGGGGGTTTTAGGGGGGTTAATTTAGGTGTTTCATATATTGTGTTAGCTAGCTATAATTAATAGAGAGAAGTGTCCTCTCTTATGTCCATGCTTGGTCGACGCTACGTACTATACATACGTATAGAGAGGACTAGACTAGCTAGCTAGCTAGTAAGCAAACGAAGGAAACAGAAGATCGTCATGAACATATATGCATACAGAGAGAAGTGATATCGACCACCTTTCCTTCTCTGAGAGATTGGTTGGAACAACAAGTTCTCGTATATCTATCCGACACTACCGGCTACATATATACAATAATTATCTCTTACAAATATAATCTCCTAACATACAGACGCAAGGTCCACATAGTATTCTCCGTCTTCAGCAATCACGTGGTCAAGAAAGAATGCCGCCAATTCCTCTTGAATTGCTCGCATACGAGCTGGTGCTAGGAGTTCATCCTGCTTCCGAAACATCTAATTTGAAGAAGGGGGTCAATACATATATATATGAATGAATGAAACTCAACACAAATGATGGTAATAAAATAAAATTGAGAATGTTGTTATTTACACACTTCATATTGTTCGTCAGAGTAGCCCCGCTCACAGGTCGTATGGCGGATGGACTCGCAAACGTAGTATCCACAGAAATCATTCCCTTGTTCCTGCCACAACCACTTTACAAAAAATAGAGGTCAATCAAACTGATAAGCAAGAATGCCAAATGGTATTGATTAAACTAGCGCTTGAATCACTAGGAGATGCGCGGAACATGCTACTATAGTACTTACTTTCGGGTGTCTAAATTGTAGCTTCTTCGGCAGTCCCGGAGCTTTTTTGGTGAATTTTCTCCAAACCCTGCCAGACAAAGAAAACAATTAATTACTTGATATATCAGGAAATGAACAAAGTTGCTGATATGGTGGATAATGATCAATTTAACTTACTTCTCAAGCATTTGAGTCATGTCCGCATAGTCCTGGGGATCTTTTCGTCTTGAGTCTAACACGGTTACTAGTCCCTGCTCAAGCTTAATCTCTAGGAGAATATAGTGGAAACTGCACACGCATGCATAACTCATCAATTACATTACTATAACCTTGACTAATATATAAGGGAAACCGAATATGCACAAGACAGTAACACTCACTTGAAGTTGTAAGGAAAGAGTATTATATCTTTGTTTTCATTTATTACCAACGATCGTAGCAAGTTGGCCTCGGTATCTGCGACATGAAATTTAACCTGAGTTGCATCTATGAGATTTGTGTTAATGAACCCAATATCACCGATTTGTCTTTTCTTCAATTCGATGATCTTCAATCTGCATAATATAGTGAGGATAATTATAAATACATGCAATGAAAGAGCTGAGCTATATAGACAGACTTAATGACAGAAGTAGTACTACTTACATACAGTAGCAGGTGACCGTTGCTTTATCGAGGGCCAATTGATTGAAAAACTGAAAGAACTCCTCAAATGGAACAGGCAACAGTTCAATTCCAACGAGGTCATGCTCCTTTTTAACTCTCACATACAAAGTACTCCTCCCCCCAGACTCTCTGCAGATTTTCAAGTACCAATCATGCAATCTTTGCATCATCGTTGATAGAGATCTTTCATCTTTGACGAGAGGCTTCCCATACTCATATCTTTGTATCTGCACCTCCATGAAATCACAATGTACATCGTTGGGTAGGTAATCTCCAAGATTGCCATAACCAGGCACCATCCTCGGATCATTAGCGACGATGTCGCTAGGCACCTTGAGCGGGGGGCACGATTGCTTCGCTTGTTCGCCGAGCTGGGCAATTTGTTTCCCAGCTCGTCGTTCATTCAGCCTTTGATCACTGACAGTACTTCCCGACCGCTCCGCTTCAGCAAATGCCTTTCCAATAATGCGCTCATAGTTGCCTTTTGGCGGAGACTTGGGTGGTTTTGTCAGGGCAGCCAGAGTGCGCTTCGCTTTCACTTGATCCACCTTCTCATCCAGAGGTGGATGTTTCTTTGCTTTCACCCCTTCAAAGAAGTTCCTCAGTTCTTCTTGCATGATCTCGGCGTTCTCCTCCGGGGTCCTCTCGTATGGTAACTTCTTTGGAGTCTTCAGAGAAGGACCGAATATGTATGTCCTCCCGCCTTTGGCTGTACTGCTAGACGCCGGCAGAGCAGATGGAGCGGCTGTCTTCTTTACTTGCTTACGACGCGGAGGAGAAGTACTACGATGCGCCGGAGCAGCCGGAGCGGCGGCGGGTCTCTTCCGCCCTTGCTGACGAGGTGGAGAAGGAGGAGGCTGGCTGCTCGGGCGCGCCGGCGTAGGCGGAGAAGGAGGCGGAGTGCCACCACGCGCCGGAGAAGGAGCCGGCCGAGTGCCCTGATCGTCACTCACCAGAGGAGGAGGCGGTGGAGGAGGCGGAGTGTCCTAACTCACCGGAGGAGGAGGAGGAGGAGGCGGAGGCGTCTAGTTCGGAAGGTTGATGAGCTCCTTCCGCAATAGGCATGGAGTCTTCAGAGCAGAACCCAGCCAAGTCTCCCCTTCACCGGTAGGGTGGTCAAGCTGGAGGTCCTCAAATCCCTCCGTTATTTCATCGACCATCACCCTAGCATATCCTTCTGGAATCGGCCGGCAGTGAAAAGTTGCGCCGGGTTCAGTAGGAAAAACAGAGCCAACAGCCGCCTTGACCTTCATATTAATCCATTGCGTCATAAGGTGGCAATTTTCAGACTCCGTGATAGCATCCACGGGATAGCTGGCAGGAGCCGTCAAGACATGCTCCGGCTGAAGCAGCTCGATGGAAGCCACGCTGCTTCTCCACTGAGATGGCAGGGTAGCTTCGGGGGAAGCTTCGACAGTTCATTTGCTGCGATTTGCTTCTCTTTCCTCTATCGCTTGTACCCTAGCATGCAGCGCCTGCAGTTGGGTCTGCTCCACTTTCTTCCTCCTCTCGTGGCATTTGTAACCGCCTGCGTTTGGAAACCCAGCCTTCCACGGAATGGAGCCTGGCGTGCCTCGTGTCCGTCCAGGGTGCTCAGGATTCCCGAGGGCCAATGTGAGCTCGTCGTTCTCTCTGTCTAGAACGAACGTCCCTTGCTGCACTGCTTCGATATAGTGCTTAAGCCTCTTGACTGGTATTTCCATTTGCTCGTCCGTCCAAATGCACTTCCCTGATACAGGGACCAAGGTTCCGCCAGCCCCGAAGAACCAAGTCCAGCAACGGTCTGGCCAGTTAATTGTCTCTAGTTCGATCCCTTTATCAACCAGATCATTCTCAGTCTTGGCCCACTTAGGCCGGGCTACGAGGTAGCCACCTGACCCCGTGCAATGGTGATGCTTCTTCTTCGCAGCATTTGCTTGTTTGTCGCCGACATCTTCTTACTCTTTTCCGATGTCTTGTGGGCCACAAATGCGGGCCAGTGATCTCTGATCTTCTCATATCTGCCCTTGAATTATGGTGTCTCTTTTTTATCGACAAACTTATTCAGCTCTTTCCTCCACCTCCTGAATAGTTCTGCCATCCTCTTAAGAGCACAAGACTTGATTAATTACTCTTTAACTGGCTTCTCCGGATCATCCTCTGGCGGTAGGGTGAAATTTGACTTCAGCTCAGTCCAAAGATCATTTTTTCTGCATATCATTGACATAAGACACCTCAGGGTCTTCTGTAGCCGGCTTTAACCATTGTTGGATGCTGATCGGGATCTTATCCCTAACCAGAACCCCGCACTGAGCAACAAATGCGCTCTTTGTCCGGATGGGTTCAATCTGTTGGCCGTCGGGCGCGATTGCTATGATCTCAAACCTTTCATCCAAGCTCAACTTTTTCTTCGGGCCTCGTCTCTTTACCGAAGGTGTGCTCGATCTGGAGGGCTAGAAAAAAGAACAAAGACTTAATTAATATGGGTACATACCAAAACAATGAATGCATCAATTTGCTAGTCAGCACAGGCTTAACTAATATATATACCTGGCCGGACTCGGTTCGGTCACCGGAGACGTCATCACGGTCTCCTTCTTGCACCGGCATTGGGTTACCGGAGCCGTCCTCACGGTCTCCTTCTTGCATCGGCATTGGGTCACCGAAGCCATCATAATCATAGACAGCTGCTTCCAGACCATCAGTGTCGTTGAGAAACAATGAGCAGACTGCATCACTTTCTCGTGCGATTATGTCCCCCAACAACTCTTCTTGTACTTCGTCTCGGGTGGTGTCCATAGTTTCTACAAATATTTACAACATGGCAATTATTATTCAAACATGACAGATGGATATATTAGTGGCAAACATAGAACTAATATTAATTAGTGGCCTCAACGCTGCTTCTCTAGGGTTTGGGGTGGCCTCGACTATGCTTCAAGGATAAAAAAAGAAGAGGAAGAAGAAAAAAAAGAGGAGAAGAAAGAATAGAGGAGACTTCTCCTCTATTCTTCTCCTCTATTCTTTCTTCTCCTCTTTTTTTCTTCTTCTTCCCCTTTTTTTATCGGGAACGACGGTCGTCGAGGGTCGCCGAGCGGTAGAGGAAACCCTAAATAGCAAGTATCGTGGGTGTGAGATACATGTGGCCGTCGGTGTCGGACACTAAATCACGTCCCCCTTTAGTCCCGGTCTTCTTCCTCTTTTTTTTATCGGGAACGAGGGTCGTCGAGGGTCGCCGAGCGGTAGAGGAAACCCTAAATAGCAAGTATCGTGGGTGTGAGATACATGTGGCCGTCGGTGTCGGACACTACATCCACGTCCCAAAAGTGACGTGGGCG
>NC_041384.1:149553672-149554464 GCF_002162155.2 Triticum dicoccoides | reverse complement strand
CGTGGATGTAGTGTCCGACACCGACGGCCACATGTATCTCACACCCACGATACTTGCTATTTAGGGTTTCCTCTACCGCTCGGCGACCCTCGACGACCCTCGTTCTCCTCTATTCTTTCTTCTCCTCTTTTTTTTTTCTTCTTCTTCCTATTTTTTTTATCGGGGACGAGGGTCGCCGAGCGGTAGAGAAGAAGACCCTCGACGACCCTCGTTCCTGATAAAAAAAGGAGGAAGAAGAAAAAAAGAGGAGAAGAAAGAATAGAGGAGAAGAACTCCTCTATTCTTTCTTCTCCTCTTTTTTTTCTTCCTCTTCTTCTTTTATCCTCTTCTTCCTCTCATGTTCGACAATCCTCGACCCCTCGGTGACCCTAGACCCCCTCTCGACCCTCGACCCCTCGGCGACCGTCGACCCCCTCTCGACCCTCATATACAAAACCTTTTCTTCCTTCTTCTTCCTTCTATTCCTTCTTCCTAAATATATAAAACTTTTTTTAAAATGAAACTAACCTAAAATGTACTAAATCAGAGAACATATATAGATAAAACGTTTCTAATTAAAAATCTAACTTTTGCATATATGTATTTTTAAAACATCATTACAATTGAAAAAATACATACATACATACATACAACATGTAAAAAATACATACATACATATATGAACATACATCAAAAAATACATATATCTAAAAAATACATGCATACATATATATATATGAAAATCTAAAAACATGTAAAAAATAGCATGTATAATTAAAAAAAATTGCACGGCGGCGGCGGGGGCGGCAGACG